>NC_142497.1:9533075-9833075 GCF_965113065.1 Corylus avellana
GCTGCTTTGAGAGAAGTGGGCAATATCACCGGATGGCATCTACATGATAGGTAACATTAAAGTCTTTTCTAATTTTTTTAGTGTGAGCATAGATAATAAGTTGAAAATTTCTGCAAAATAATCAAATTTGTTTGAAATTAGTATCATCATCATAATTTGCTACACTAAAACTTGGCAAACTCTCCCATGGATTAACATGACAAATTTTATTTAATTTTCTCGTCAAACAGACTGACAGCAAACTTTCAGTTTGTTTGGACTTCGGGAAAATTTTAATTTTAGCCAACTCCAAAGAAACTTCTAGTCCTTTTTTTTTTTTTTTTTTTTTTTTTTTTGCCTCACCAACAAGTATTTGTGTATATTAATTGTAGTGACAGAAGCATCTTTCTTTTCCTTTTTTTTGGGGGGTCTAGCTAAATCATATATTGGCATCATCATCATCATAAAAACTCAGATTTTATAGAAAAAGTACCACAAGCAACGATGATATGAAGAAGTTTAAAAAATAAAAATGATTTAGATTCTTGATTTTTTATTACAATTTCAATATTTGATTACAATACACCCCTTAAATAGATAATATTTTAATATCAACTAAATATGAAATATACGGAAAATATTATATTCTAACAATGTGATGAAGCTAAAATTAACATAATAAAAAAATTTATCACACCAAAAAAAATTTTAAAAAAAAATTAAAAAAAAACATAAAAAACCGTAAGTAACATGGTCAAATTACGTACATCTTATGAATAAACAATATTTGGGGGAGTTGAAATCCATAAATATTGGATTAAAATGTTATTGCCATTTCTAATTAACCATCCACAACCATGACCATTACACCAAGTCTTTGTTCTTTTTAGCTCACAAATTTAAATTTCGTGCAGAATTATTGCTTCAATTAATAGAAGCTAGTAAATATATTTAATTGGTCTATTTGTGATATCTTTATCTTATAATTGTGAAGATAAAAGAAAAAAATGACTATAAAAAAGGGAATGCAAGAAGCATACAAATAATTAAAGGACGTAGTAAAATTAGGCACACTCTCAAACCATTGAAGTTTTATAGTCAAGTGATAAAACATGGTTTTTTATTAGACCGCATGATGAACAGAGCAAATCAAACCTTAATTATGGTGCTACATCATAAATTAAGAATTTTCATTTCTCTGCTGGATGCAGCCTAACATTTTAACTTATTCAGCATTTTTTTTTTCTCTATGGCTATAGTTGATCTATCTTTCTTACAGGCAGGAATCAATCGTTGTCAAAGAAATTAGTACAAGGATACTTTGTGGATTGACTTGTAACTTCTCAATTGTTTCCAATGGTTATGTTGGAATAGAATCCCGTGTGAAGGAAATTATGACCTTACTTAGCATAGGATTGGATGACGTTCGCTTTTTAGGGATTTGTGGGATGGGAGGAATTGGGAAGACAACTCTGTCAAAAGCCATTTATGAAAGAGTTTCTCATCAATTTGAAGCTAGTTGCTTTATTGTAGCTGGTATCAGAGAAGAAACTAGATCTCATAGTCTACTTGATCTACAAAAACAACTTATTTCTAAGATCCTAATGGAAAGAGAAATAAATATATGGAATGAGTATGAGGCAAGGATTGTGATAATGAACAGACTACGTACTAAAAAGGTTCTTCTTGTTCTTGACGATGTGGATGGAGAAAAACAACTAAAAGCATTAGCAGAGAGCCATGATTGGTTTGGTCAAGGGAGTAGAATCATTATAACAAGCAGAGATCATCATTTGCTAAACAGATTTGTGGATATTACATATGATGTTAAAGTGCTGAATGATGCTGAAGCTTTACAACTCTTTAGTTTGAAAGCCTTCAAGAAACCCCGTCTTGAAGAAAATTATGCGCAATTGTCTAAGGATATTGTGAATTACGCTCAAGGTCTTCCTTTAGCTCTTGAAGTTTTTGGTTCCCTCTTATTTGGTAAAACAATGGATGAATGGAAGAGTGCCAAGGATCTACTAAAAGAAAATCCCTATGCAGAAATTTTGGATAAACTTAAAATAAGTTACGATGGATTGGAGGATTTGCAGAAAAAATTGTTTTTAGATATTGCATGTTTCTTCAATGGAGCATATATACATGGCATCATATACAAACTAGAAAGTTTTGGTTACTATCCAGACTTCAATATGAGAGTTCTTGTGGACAAATCTCTTATAACTATGTTAGGGGGAAGATTGCAGATGCACGATTTGTTACAAAAAATGGGTCAAAAAATAGTTCGTTGTGACTCTACTGAGGAGCCTGGCGAACGCAGTAGATTGTGGTGTAACGAGGATGTCATTCATGTATTGAAAAATAGTACTGTAAGTGGATTAGTCTAAAACTAACATAGAGAATTATATTTTGATATTGATTCTTGTAAGTATTTGTCAAATATTTCCATCACACTAATTTCATTTGTCTTGGTTACTAGGGAACTGATGCGGTTAGAGGCATTGTCCTAAAATTGCCTCTACAGAAACAAGAGCGACTAAATGTTGAAGCATTCTCAAAGATGAAAAAATTGAAAATGCTTCAAATTAATGACGATAATCTTTTACCATGGCTTTGTGAAGCTCGTGATGATTTACACACTAATTTGGAATGGCATGGAGATCATTCGAATACCATGCTAAGCAATGAGTTATGCATTATGGAATGGTTGGGATATCCTTTTGAATCATTGCCGACCAATTTCCAATCAGACAATCTTGTTGAGCTCATAATGTGTGGCAGCTACATCAAGCAACTGTGGGTTGGAAGGAATGTAAGATTTTGGCTAATGCATATTTAATTTATTCTTATTCTTCTTAGTCCTTTAAATCTTCCTCATTTTATCTAACTATTTGTTGGTCTGTAACAGAGTTTTGAGAAATTGAGACACATTGACCTAAGAAATTCTGAAAACTTGATGGAGACACGAGATTTGAGTGGAGTCCCAAATCTTGAGAAACTAGAGCTTTTATGTTGTACAAATTTGTCCAAGGTCCACCCATCCATTGGATTTCTAAGACGGCTTAAATGGTTGGATCTACATGGTTGCAAAAATCTTATGAGACTTCCAGATGAGATCTACTCAGAAACTCTTGAAGATCTAAATCTTTTTGGTTGTTCAAGACTAAACAAAATTCCAGATAGTGTGGGTAACCTGACATCTTTGCGATATCTTTCTTTGGACGGGACTGCCATAGAAAAGTTACCACTATCATTTAAGAGGTTGTCGTCTCTTGAAAGTCTCAATATATCTAATTGCTCAAGACTAGAGAAAATCCCAAAGAACCTGTTGAGTGGCATGGAATGTCTAAAGGGACTTTATGTAGGTGGAAGTGCTACAAGGAAACTTGCGATAGGCAGTCGACCAGATCCCATTATAAGTCGTTTGCTCCCAAATTCTTTCTCAAGTTTAAGCTCTTTAAGAAAACTAGATTTGAGTTATCACAATCTATCAGATGGAGCAATTCCTAGTGATCTCAGTTGCTTATCCTCACTTTTTTGTTTAAATCTGTCTTGGAACAAATTTACAAGAATACCATACGATGCGTGGCAACTTTCCAAACTTGTAATCCTAAATCTGAGTTATTGCAACCTATTGGATGGAGGGATCCCCAATGATCTTAGTTGCTTATCCTCACTTTTTTTTTTAGAGCTAAGTGGGAACAAATTTATGAGAATACCAGATAGTGTGGCTCAACTTTCTAATCTTCGTGTACTTGACTTGAATGATTGTAGTTGGCTTCAAGTATTGCCGAAGCTTCCATTGGGACTAAGAAAGTTGAGTGTTACAAATTGTCCATCGCTGGAGTTGTTTTATAAGCAAATGGAAAAGTGGAATTCAAATGAAAAATTAAGGAGCATTGATTGCTCTGTTGTACAAGCTTATATTGATTCTGATGGAAAACCCTTCAAGATCCTAAATCTGCATCCACGAAGTCCTTTATGGACTGAGAGCGATGACAAAGTGAGTCTATTTTTTAACACACTAAATTAATTAAGTTATATTGCTTTGTAATAGCTTTAACATCTTTCTCTTTTTTGTTTTTATTTTACAGAATAAAGATTTTACTGTTATAGCATGCGGCCCTACATTGCTGGGATCAGGAATCCCCGAGTGGTTCGACGATAAAAGCACTAATTCGTTTGGAAGGATTCAAATGCTTTCAGATTTGGGCTCAGATAGGTACTGGAAGGGGTTTGCTCTTTTTATTGTTTATGAATGTCATGAGCCTCACACACATCCAAGAAGGAGAAGAAAAGTCAAGGTGGATGAGCATGGGAATTCGAATTGTACAACATTTGATGGCAGTAATAGTAATTTTCCCAACTTTGTTTGTCAATTTCAAGTCAGTGGAGTTGATGTTACAAAACCGTTAGTCCTTTGTGCCCCTGGAGTCCCTTCAGTTGGGCCAAACGGATTTTGGGTGTATATACCATATATGTGGTTCATCCGGAGAAGTGTGGTCATGAGTAGATTTTTGGGTGGAAGGAGATCCCTTGAGGCTTCAATTACAACAGGCAGCCTGAATGTTGAGCTAAAGGAGTGTGGGGCGCGTTTAGTACGTGATGAGAATGATGTTTCCACGTTGTACGAACTTCTCAACACCATTTCTCCAGGTGCATTGTGTTTGTACAAAAAAACTAGGCAAACTCTCGAAGTCAAGGGCCCTATTATTATTAAATCTAATGCTGTAGCATCTGGATCAATTGGTTCGGTTAATTGTCAGCATCTCTTGAAGAAAAAAGCAAAAGGTATGAAATTCGCCTCATACGAAACAGCTTAACGGGCATTAAGAGAAAACAAAAAACGTTCACATTTCCATCCCAGAGGATTAGAGGCGAACCGACAAAGAAAAGGAGAAGAAAAGCGCACGAACAGAGGCACCTCAATACGCAGCTCTACAACTTGGACACTGTACACAAAAGTTCCAGTGGTGCGTTTCTAATTTTACCCATTCTCTATCTCGTTTATTTGATTTTAGGCTTATTTTTTATATTTGATGATTTTGTTCTTGTTTTGGTGTTGATGGTGATATGGGTTTGTGTCTCTATTTTTCCTCTTTGTTCCTTCGTTTCTTTCTGTTTGGTTGCTCACAAAGTTTCTAGGAATTCAAACTAATTCAAGTTTTTCCTCTTTAGCAATAGTACCTGGTGTTTGATAAAATGTCTTTATGGCGGTGTTACGGCACTCTTTGCTGGGTCTTTAGATGCCATTCCTCGGTTGCTTAAGCGGCTTCCTGAAATCTTGTTGCCAAAAACCCCTGTCAAGCTTCTTTAAGACTTTTGCATTCAAATTAAAGCTGAAATTGGGGAGATCCATCCTTCCAATCACACATCTACCTCCAGTGGATGGTCAAGGAGTCATCCAACCTGAGCCAGAAGAAATCTTGAACAGACGCTCAAGAAAGATCCACAACTGAGCAGTAGTGGAGCTTGCTTATAGTGCGTTGGCAGGGTCAACTGCCAGAAGAATCAACAACACTTATCCACACCTTGTGGGCAAGGTGTTTTGATCATGGGAGGTATTTGTTACAAGGCTGAAGGAGAGAAGAAGAAAGAATAAAATTGTGTAGAAGCAGAAGTGGAAGAAAGTGGCACTGAGCTGAAAAGCATGGACACGTGGATTTATTGTAGTGAAAGAAGGTTTTTTTGTTAGTCAGTTGAGGAACTGACGCGTGGATTCCAGCTAGGTGTAACTGAAGCAACTTGCATTCAGTTAGAAGATCAAACACGTGTGGAAATATAAACTGTTTAGTTAGTTGCAACTTGTTTGGGTTTTAATACTATGTACAGCAGGCCTATTGTATCTGGGTCCAGTGGTATAAAAGCCCACTTCTGTTTTCATTTCCAGCATTCAAGCTTTCCAACAAGAGTTTTTTAATAAACTCTAGCTGAGCAATTTAGCAATCCGTTTCGCTAGTGTTTCAGTTGTAGAAGAAGTGTTTACAAACTTAGCTTGAATTCCAGATTCTATACCAATTTTCTCATCATTTTCCACTCTTCCAAATAGTTTTTACTCTTTAAACCTTTGAGAAGTAAACCGTGTATTGCACTCTTTTACTTCTACATTAACAATCATTATTGTAACTTTTCTCACTTGAGTTCTTGTAATTCATGTCTCTTGAACTCTTATAACCATTGTTTCTTGCAACCAGTATCTCTTGAGCTTTTGTAACTCGTCTTAATAACCATCAAATTATCAAATCCGTCTAACAACCTCACAGTTGCCATAAAATCGTTTGGCTTGCCCCGCAATCGCCACCAAATTTGTTTGGCAACCCCACAATGAACACCAGATCCGTATGGTGGCCCCATAATCATCGACAAAATTGTTTGATTGCTTGTCACCACTAAATCCATCTAGCAACCCCTCGATCATCAGTAAATCACTACCACGATGGCTACTTTGAGGCAACTACCACCCACGGACAAACTGCAACAACTTTTTTTTTCTTTGTTTTTCAAAAATATTTCTCTAAACTTTACTAAACAATTTCTCTTGTAAACCCCACATACAACACTCTTTTATAGGGGACCTCCCCCACAAACAATTCTCAATACTTAATTTTTTCAAAACCAAAAACACTTTTCAATTTTCATTTTTTTTCTACTCTTTTTTTTAGTGGTTTTTTTTTTTTTTTTTCAACTTAGGTATATAATTATTTTTCACATTATCTCTATCATTAATTTAACAGAAAAGTGAAGAGAGGCCTTGTATTGAAGGTATCTGAAATTCAACATCAAAGTAGGCAAAACATGAGCATTTGATATAGTCTTTCCTAATGTCAACTTAGGTAAAGACT
This sequence comes from Corylus avellana, assembly GCF_965113065.1. Classification (NCBI taxonomy): domain Eukaryota; kingdom Viridiplantae; phylum Streptophyta; class Magnoliopsida; order Fagales; family Betulaceae; genus Corylus; species Corylus avellana. Next base: position 9,539,900 of record NC_142497.1, read on the forward strand.
GCTACATATTAACAAAACTATCCCATCACTTTTAAGTGAACCAATCAAGGTGCCATTACAAGCCATTCTGTTGAATATACTAAGTAAAATTTATCTGCACCAAATTTTGGTTGATAAAAAAAAAAAAAAAAAAACCACAAGCAGCTTTTTAGGGCAAAACTATGTAGACTATTTTCCCTGCAAGTCACAGAAAATTTACTTTTCAGGAAATAAATCCTGGATATCGACAATATCAGCAAGGACTCCAGCTGCTGTAGTATCATTGCCAGCACCAGCACCTTGAATAACCAGTGGCTGGTTATTATAACATCTGCTGTAAATCTCTAACTGCATTTGCATCAAACGAAAAATTGTTCACTTTCATATTTTATTGTTTAACACGAATAACCGCTAACCAGGACCATACATATAACTAAAAAGAACTTCAGAATGAAGTGAATAAAATGTAAAAGTGCAATAGATTTGCTCTTTCAACAAGAAAATCCTGGATGTAGATGCAAAATGTTCTGATATGTGATGATGTATTTTCAAAATTATTATTGCAGTTGCATTCTAAGTGAAATATGAAAAACTTCTTCTCCAGGAAACTTATGGTTGTAGAAGAAAAGAAAAAAAAAAACACTGAAAGAATGATACAGAACAAAAGGCACCCAAAAAATAAATAAAAGGACAGTCTCCATATGCTATATTGTTCTCAAAGGAATTCTGATTTTTTATCAAAGCAATATTTATTGTTTTGACTAGGGAGGCAAAGTTGCATAGTTATCTCCTCTTTATTCTTACTACTCTTCTTTTTCTTCTTCTGTCTCCAATTCTCTACACTACCATGGCTGGCTGTTGCCATCTCTACAGAGTTGCACGTTAAAACATGCCCTACAACCATATTCTAGAAAGTTCCATCGCCTAAAACCTATTTACAGCAATCCCACTACCTTATCCTAGCAAGACAGCCCCTAATTCTTCCTCTCCATCTACCAAAACAGTTCTCCCAAAAAGTTCCTAAGATATCCTTCAGTCTCTTTCTTCAAGGCTTTAAGCTGCTTAACGAATTCTATGCTAGTATAATAGGACACGGTTTTACTTTATCATATTGAAAGGACATCCATCAAGTTGTTGCCTACAGATCCTCTCTCCTAAACTATGTTCAGAAATTTAAATGGATCTGACATCCTGGAAATATCCTAAAAATCTAATAAGCATCACCAGCCAATGGTTTGAGGAGAGCTATTATAATAATACTCTGAATCCTACCTGCCCAATCTAAAGTGATTATAAACTTCAACAACCGCCAGAAGGATTTGGACATGCTGAATAATTGACGCGTTTGGCCTATCATTACATTAGAGGAAGATCAGAAGATCCATCAAGGCATTCACATACACGAAAAAAGAGAAACTTCATTCATGAAACCGTCATCCACCCCAGTATCTCATTTAAAACTCTTCAAACAAGTTCTTGGTAAATGGGTTACATTGTCTAAGTTTTGGTTTGTGAGTTCTAAGGCTAATAAGCTCACATATAAAGTTTTTGCCTCCTATTACATAATGAAATTTACCTGCATTAGTTCACCAGTAAAAGATAAGACTATGGGGGAAAAAAAAAACAGAAGACTTACCACATTGTCACTTCCTCTAAGCCTTCCCAACGGAGAATCCTTAGGAAGCTCTTGAATGCCAACTTCACACCTATCAAAACAAAAGTAAGTAAATATAAAGGGAGTCATCACAATTGAGCCAATGCAAATAGATTCTCACAAATTAGATAACAATTCCAACAAATTTGATTACAAAGACATGCACAGGCAAGAGGACGTGCTTACACAAAAAAGGTTAAGAGCATATATTCATCAATTCTTCTACTTTTAGAGAGAAAAAAGCTAAAATACACTAATAGCCCCCCAACTTTAGGTCAATTGCAATGAAACCCGTGATCTTTACATGCTATTGTTAAAAAAAATTATAAAAAAGGAAGGAAATAAATTGAAAAACAAAAGGAGAAAAAGAAAAAGAAAAAGTGGGTCAAGGAAATTGCTTTTGCTCATCTTGCTTACCAACAGACAGAAAAATGATTCTTTTATGTTGCTAATTCTATAACCAGACCACTGAAATCCCACCAAAACCATCAAATCTGACAAATTAGCAAAACAAGACGAGGGCCACCAATCTCCCAACCTCAGCCACACCTTCCTCCCTCATTGCTACGCAGACCTATATCTCCATGGATCCCATTAAGGCTTGCAGTGAAAACCCTCACACCCAAAACGCTTGGACCTAAGACCTGAAACCCACACTTGATGTCTGATTTGTCAGGAGATGGTAAGGCAGAATCTGGAGGCAAATATCAACAAAGTATTGACCAGGTCTTGGGGGGGATGGACATGACAGGGATTTGGGCAGCCGTGAAAGACGAAGATGCAGGGGATTTGAGGTCTTTCTATGACATTGGAACAGCCGTTTGAAACAATTTGACTTGGAATTGATCGAGTCCTGTTGTAAGGTTTCCTGTAGGTTTGCACAGGAAGAAAATAGAGAAAGAGGGCTTACACTCATACATAGGTCTCACCTTATATATATATATATATGTATCTGTCACCAACATAGTCTTTTAATCTTAGCAAACTCTTCTAACATGTGCATTTGAGAAATCGGTTGAAAATTTTTTAGCAATTTGTACAATTTCTTTATTTTTTTCAAGGGATTTTAGGATCATAAAATTGGTTGTCTGCAAAATCGGAGGATTTTAAGTTGATTTTCTTTGTGGCTGATTCATTGTGTTCTTCACATTTTTCTTCGTTCTTTGATTTGTTGGTTGGCTTACCTATCTACAGGCTAGGCTTGTTGCGGCCAGCTTGTACCCTGGTGGAATTGGCGGGGAAGAAGGCAAACTTGTCTGTCATGGACAACAATAAAAGAGCCTGTGTGAAAGCTTTGTTCTTTGTTTTTAACTAAAATTTTTTATCTTTTCTTTGTCCAATCATATGTTAAAAGACCACATGAATGATGCATGAATTTCTGGAACCTTTGATTTCAAACTACAAAGGTTTAAGTGCCATTGAACAAAAGTTGAAGGGCATTGCATTTTAACCAAGAAAAAAGTCACATCTAATCTGTACTTTCCTGCAGAGATTGAGAGGCCTCATGAGGCATGACCCAACAAAAAAAGTTCCAGAATAGCTACTACCACCTGTAATTTTACACATCAAATACCGCTGTTTTTTTCCCATGACAACCCTGCGTCAACTTCACTCATTCCTCCTACTTACCAAGAAAAAACTTCACCCATTCCTCCTCCTTAGACCACTACCCAAGGAAATTCAAACTTACAAAAAATGTCCTTGTTCTTTCCATCATGGTGCCTTTCTAACTACAAGAAAATGCAATACAGAAGTTTCCTCCTATTGTCGTTATCTAATGTTCCTAAAGTTCTGAAGTCCAACTGCCTTTTCTTTGTTCCTTCGATGAAAAATTTGAACCATTTTGTTACTTTACGGTAGTTACTCAATGAACCTTTAAACTTTAATTTAGCAAAGATTGTCCATATCCTTTGTAAAGTAAATTACTCTCAGAATATATTCTACCTACTAAACTTCTGGACACAAGTAAAGATGGATAGAAAAATTACCTTGACCCCTCAATCACACAGACATAACGTAGCACATTGCCATTTAGAGAAGCCTTATTCACTCTCTCTTGGATATTTTTATCAAGCAGTAACACCCCACAATCCAGGAATTCTTCAACAGACATTACATTGGTTCCCATTTCTTCAGGAAACAAGCTCTCGATCTAAAAACATATATGACCATATTGAAAAAAACAAATGTTATATATTAGTAGGCATCAATCATGTTTATAATTCAAAGATTTTTTAATTTACAAGAATGTCAAGACAAGAGTATAGCATTAACCCTATTACCTTGATGCTATCCAAGTTAATCCGCCAACCAAGAAGCCGAGCAAGGATCAAAGCCTGCATTTTAAAAGAAACAGTCAAAAGTATCTGGTATGAATTATGCTTCTATAATTCAGAAACCACGTCATGTTCATTTTCATCACTGAAAAATCTGCTTTGTGGATGATATCTATACGACTGTTATATGACTTACATTGCTTTAAATCAATCATATTATGGTCGATTGTACATAAAAACACTAATTAAGAATAGATACAAAAATAATTTATAAATCACTGATAATGTCACGCAATTGTGGACATATTGATTCACATACTACACACACAAAACAGGACAACTTGGGAGGTTTCAAATGCTAAAGCACAACCGCAAAGCATAATGATAACTTAATCTTGTTTTTGTTTATTCTTTTTCATCATCAGAGAGATTCTTCCAACCATGATTGTTTCGATTGAAACATTATCTAATATGGTAAAAGTCTAAAAATTAAAATGAAACTACAAAATCATCTTGGAAACATGCATTATGCACTCTCAGCCATGTTCAAGGTCTATCTAAGAGGCAGAACACTTTTAATGTTAATCACATCAAAGAAAGAAGCCTAGAGATTTTAAAATAAGTAGAAAAATAAAACAATCATATGGGCCACAAATGTAATCAACCATGTCCAAACCTTTCTTGCAACATCCATCCCACTGAGGTCATCGCGCGGATCTGCAACAAGGATATCAAGTCAAAGATAATCATAGTTAATTTTCAAGACCTAACCTTTTATTGCAAAGCACCAACTTCAGGAGACAAAGAACTTTTACAAGACTCATGAAATAACAAGATGAAACGTAGTAATTCAATAAGTGGATTTCATACAGGTACCTGCATGCATGTGGATTTCATGGGTTTTGTTAAATTTCAATTACTTCAAATAACCAAATAGAACTCTCAAGTACATACAAAATTGAAACCCTCACTTCCTCCATAGAGTACCAAAACTTCTAAATGAGGAACTCGATATCGATTCTTATCATGGAAATCTCATGCATCAAGAACACACATACACCTGAACAATTCAATACTACAGCCCAAAACATTTCATAAATAGAATTAAGGCCAGAAACAGTCAGAAGCCAATACTTAAGGCCTCATAACTGAAACCACTTCTTACATTCAGAATTAAATTGCTTTTCCAGTATTTCATTAACATTAAAATGATAGTTCAAGAGAAAGATAACCCATATAAAATATGGACACAATTTAGACACCCTACATATTTAGGAAAACCCAAGAACAGACCAAGTCCTAAATAGGTAGTGGAAAAAGGAATGCCAATTGAAATGGATTTAAAATGTTAACGGAACTAGAAATTAACCATTCATTTGAAATTTCAAAAGTTTTAGGTATATAACTAAAGCATAAATATTTTCCACATAATTCACTTTGCCACAGAAACTTTATTTTGAGCTCGTGAAAAGAAAAATAGTAATCTTCTGAGATGCAGATCAGATTTATGCAATTATAATCCATTTCAGCTTGCATATTTGGCTCAGAGTGACAAAATATAGGTGGACAAAATTCTATTATATTTCTCCTGAATCGATGGGTAATGTCAAAATATACAACCATAAAAAAATATGAAAAAAAAAAAAATAGAGAGAGAGAAGAAAATGAAGAACTAATGGAGCAAGAAAATGTAATTAAACTACAACTTCAAATCTCACAAACAAGTGGGATGATGAGATTACCTATATACAAATGTCCATTAAAGATAGAAGAATGCTACACTTACTCCCATTTCTTTACACAATTTTTCCACACCCATAGGTGGCTTTTAAAACTACCATTAGATCAAAAATCAAATAAAGATCCATCTCATATCCAATGGTGGTTTTAAAAGCTACCTATGGGTGTGAAAAAATTGTGTAAAAAAAATGGAATAAAGTATAGCATTATTCTTAAAGATAACGTGCATAACTTTCATTGACAGAAATACTTGGACCGCATTTGGAGCTAAAATAATCAATCTCTGACATTTGACACGACTATTGGATTGGAAATAAATAGTTCCTACAGATTATGATAGATGTATCAATAGCATGGGGGAGCTATTATTATATACAATCAGTGGGGGATTACATTGGTTCCCTTTCAGCTGCCTAAAGACTGTAATTGGTCACATTGAGGTCATCACAATGGATAAAATTATTACAAAATATCCATTAAAGATAATGTGCATAACCTTCATTAACATAAACACTTAGGCCGCATTTGGCTCACTGTATTTAGGGCTGGATTGGATAAAATTGACCATATCCAATGTTTAGCACGACCATTGGTTTGGATACAAATAATTTGTTCAGATCTTTTAATCCTCCATATTGCGTATATAGCAATACCATGGGGTACGTAACATTATTATATATGGGCAGTGGGGATTACATGGGTTCCTTGTCAGCTGCCCAGGACTCAAGCTTATGCCTAACCACCATCTTTTTCAATAATTCAATCCAATCCTAGTGTGTTCCAAATGCAGAATGGAATATCTTTAGGTCCAATTCAATCCAATCCTCTTTATACAGTTATCAAGCGCGCCTTGGTGTAGAGAATGCATTATAAATGATAATACAAAGTGCCAATATTTTGAAAAGAAACTAATAATATATATATATATTGGATGTGAATATTAAGACAAACAAAACAACAAAGAAAAACCAAGCACATCCAAAATTAAAATTAAAACATTTGGTTAGTAGAAACTATCAGTGAACATATTTATTCATAGATTGCATACTCCGAATATGCCATAAAATTCATAGACCATGAATGTGATTTACAGCAAAGCCAAAATTATCATATGAACCTGGTTCAGTGAATCCCAGGCTTTTAGCAGCTTTAACAACTTGGCTCAATGGCTTTCCATCTTCTAACTCACTCATTACATACCCCAATGTACCTATAACAATATGAGAGATAAGAACCATTATTTGCTTACATATGATCTGCTTTATACAACAGCAAGGAATCCTCCGAGAGACATTATTATGTAAGACTGTAAACATAAAATTAAAGCCTTAAAAGATTTGTACCACTCAAACTCCCAACAATGCGATGCACACAATCTCCAGATGCAAGTATACGATTTATGGCTGCTATGACCGGAAGACCAGCACCAACCTAGTAAGAAATTTGAAATCAACTCAAAGGGCAATGCTTTAGCCACTTAACTTCGATATGTCTATATGCTAAATATGATAAATCGGAATGTGACCATGCCACATGCTTAGCAAGATCAATAAGGAAGCCATTCATAATAGATCAAACACCCGACACTACAACATCAATCACAAAAAGTCCCACTTCATAACTAGCATGGACATTGAGCATGTCTGATGAATCAAGTGTGTTTCCATCGTACTGAAGAATAAAAAATAAAAAACCAAGTACCACCATTCTACCAAAAAGTAGTATAATGGAACTGATAGTATTTATATACCTACTTAAAGTATGGGTCATTAAAAATTAGAAAAAGGGAATAACTAAAGTTCATTAGCAAAGCTCAAACACTCAATGGTGATCTCACGCTTTACGCTTTACTCCCGGTGTACTTTGGGGCGCCTTTACGCTTTCAATAAGACTGGCTATTAATTATCAAAAAAAAAGCTCCAAGCACAAATCAAGAACAAGGGGAAAAGCATGTTAAGATGCAAAGTATAGAGGCGCTCACCTTTAAGAGGTCCATATATAAATGTGAATTCTCCTCATTGACCTCATGCAAGGGTTTGGTGATAATCCACCGTCACCCTCCCTGGTTTGAAAAATTCTAGTGATCTACCCACCCAATGTTCTTTTAACAGCACTAACAGTTGTGGAAAAGCATTAGCAGTGCTTGCAAGAGATTTTCGGGCTATGTTAAGTTCATGGTAGGGGATGGTAAGAGTGTAATTTCAGAATGAGATATGGTATAGAAAGATGGCTGAACAATTTATTTATTTATTTTTGGCTCACTTTATTTTTAATAAGTAATTTAATCTTATTAAAGCTCATAGGGGCGCAACCCAAATACACAATAAGTATACAAGAAAAACATTAGGGAGAATAAAAGGAACAAGAATTCAAAAATTCTACAAAGTTAGCAAAGCACAAACTATTGATAGAAACCATCCACCCGTAAAGAGTTTTGAACAATAAATCTTTTAATTCTGTTGAAGAAGGAAATTTATGATATGCGTTTATTTCCTATTATGAGTTGATTTGGTTATACCTGATTTCATTCCTATTAATGTAATATGCAATAAGCGCATTTCCATAATAGGTAGTAGAATTTTCTATTTAAACTTGTGTAAGTGTACGAAGCAACACAGTGTGGAATAAGACAATATTCCTCTTCTTCTTTCTCTAACCCTTTCGTCTTTCTCTTTCAACTATTTGCCATCTTTCTCTTTCAAATAGGTATCAGAGCACTTGTGGTTGGTTTTCATTGTTTTTGTTTCACGCTTGTGTCGCCCAAATAGGCACACTCACGTTGGGTCTGCACTGATTGCCATAGAAGACCCACATTCGAGACTCTTTAGGAAAGCCTGAAGCATTTTGGGTGAGTTTGTGCCACCAACATCACCAGCAAACCTATGCCGATCGAATTTTCTCATTCTTGATCAAACATATCCCAAATGATCATTGCTTATCTTATGAGCAACTTTATTTTTTATTTTTTTCAATGGAAATCACGGAGATCAACGACTGAAAATATATTTTTGCAAAGACATATTTCCCTTTCCAAGAGAGCTTTGGTCATCATAGATTGGCCACGTTTATGTTGACAACAAGAAAGTTAAGAGAGCTTGGATCGTGTGGTTTAGATGGGTGAGACAGAGCTTTTACAATTATCTTCATCTTTATAAATCTATCTCACAAGTGTTCAGTTCAATGCATATGATCATCTCCATAGCCATAGCCATAGCCATATCCAAATTATCTTCTTATCTTTTTCTTCCCTAACAAGACTAACACAAGGGCTAAAGTTAAGCTAAATGCAGCCCATTGGTGGACAACTTAGGGTGATGGTCCCATGTTGTCTGGGGTAGGGGGCACAAGGTTAGGGTCCAGATAATGAATACTTTTGATAGGGTAAATATATAGCCGAGATCATGGGTTGTTGGGTCAGTGTCTTAACAAAAAGGCTTGATAGGATCAATCTTGGGGCTTTCTTCTTTGAGTTGCGATAAGTTCAATATTCTAGCTTATAATAATATGAAACGATCCGAACCAAGCCAAAATTTGTTTTTATTCTTGATTGAATGCCAATATCATCAATATACCATGCATGCTGAAAACATAGCTAGGGCTACAGACGGGACTGATGGGAAAACCATGGCCACGGAAGGTAACTTCAGAGAACTCCGACATAGCTGGGGACAACCTGGCACCAATAAAATGCTCGCTTGAGAAATGAATACACCATGGAATGTTAAACCAACTAATCAGTCTAGCCAGTTCATCCCATCGCAATTGTCTATCACTATCAACATTAGGACCATAAACAATGGCAAAAGCCCACTCAAAGTTAAATTTGACATTTCTAAAGGAACAAACCACAGAGAAAGCTCCCACACACTCCTTAATTTTTTCCACCAGCCGCCTATCCCACATTAACAGGATCCTACCAAAAGCCCCTTCAAAAGCCAAGTAACACCAATCCACATTAATACAACCCCATAAACTGCACACAACAACCCTAGACACAAACTCTAGTTTAGTCCTTTTTCTTTTTTACTCTTTATATTTGGACAGCTACATTTGTAGCTCCATGGGTACTTAGTTTTCAAGATTTTTCTACTTCTTTTTTATCCTTCTAATTAGGTGTTTCTCCTGTATACTCCATGTGTATGAGTAGCGTTTTTTGCATTTTAATGATATTTCGATTATATATATATATATATATATATATATATATATATATATATATATGAGCATTAAACTACTTCTGCTACTAAATGAATCTATACAAATTTAAGCTTTATTCCCAGCAAAATTTTAATTCCTTGTGGCGAAATAACACATGTCAACTCTCTATTACACATACAAAATAAAAGGATACAATAAAAAAATAAAAAGAGAGGAAGAAAGCTCCTTGTTGCATCATGAAAAAAACGGCTTACAGTTGACTCATGCCGAATGTGACGTGCGTGTGAGACTAGTTTGTCGTAATCCTCCTGTAGGCCAAAGAGTACAACATCCTTTTCAGATACTTCACATGTTACTGTGTATCTCGGATACAAATTTATATTGCATGAACGGTGAATAAGGCATAAGATGAATGAGGAGAAAGAAACAAGGAGAAGTACTCAACATCAAATGCAAATAATAATATTCAAAAGTTATTGTTTCAATCCACCTACTAGATTTTATTACCATCGTAGAAGTAAGAGGCTTTTTATTTGCCAGGACAATGCAACAGCCCAAGTCAACCACTCGTTTTAATATTCCAATTGTCTCCGAACTTGCAGAGCAATCTACCAAGGCCAAACCTGTTACAAATATATTCGTGGCTGAAAATGAACATTTGGCGACATAATCCAATTTCCACAATGAAGCATAATAAAAGCCTGAAAATAGCCACATACCCATTGATTTACCCAGATGGGCTGCAATGTCTATAACTTTTCTTGTTGAATCTGAATTGGTGAGTACTTGAAGTTCACCTTTAGCAAAGAAATGACAAAAACAAGCATAAGAAAAATGGAAAATTGTAAAATCCATCCTCACCATTTCAACAAGAATATAGAATCGAATTACCGGAACTACAAAGGGTCTGCAGAGAAGAACCGCTCAACTTGGCTCGGCAAACTTCCAATAGAAACATATCATCCAACTCCATAGAAAACACATCCGACACAACAATCAACGACTTACTATCACATACTCCCACAACTCTCAAGTAAACTCCCTGCCAATCAACCATAGTATATTAAAGCAATCAAATAATGATGGGTCCAAAGCAATCTAATAGCAATACATGCATTCACACAATATAGGAAAAAATACAAAATTTAAAAAGAAAATGCAATAATAGACTGTGATTTTTTTTTTTTTTTTTTTTTTCCCTCTAAGAAGCCTTAAAATGGACTCAGTTCTGAATGCAGAAAAGAATCAGGACACCAAAGAAGTGGGTTTTGCAAAATATAGACCAGTTTGGCGTGGAGAGATCGGCAGGAGACAATGTGCTGGAGGAGCTGCCGCCCAACGCCACCACAACCCATCAGAAGCAGAGGAATAGTCTTCATTTTGTTTTCCTCTGATTTCTCCTTTTCCACTTGTTCCGTGGGTTTTGCGGGGTTTTGGGGATATGGGAGCCTTTATATTACCAACAGCCAACAGGAGTTGGAAAATAACATTTTTTATGAAAAACCAAGAGCAACCCCTTGGGGTTTTTTTTTTTTTTTTTTTTGGTCAAATTTGTAAGGATTTGTTTGTCTTATTGAAAAAAAAAAAAAAAAAAATTGGGTCTTTTTTTTTTTTTTTTTATCATGTTCACACAAGAAAAGGGGGAGAAAAATTCGAACTAGTAACCTCCGTTTTATTATGCGTTAATTTTGTCCTATTGTTTGTCTTGGAGGAGGGAGATATTGGCATTTTTTTTTTAAGTTTAGGAAAAACATTTACAGAATTCATAGTTTAGGGTAGGGGTGTACAACTAGTAACCACAACCGCAACCGGTTTAAGCAGTTATTCATCTATAAATAACTGTAACACCTAGGGTGAATGGCGGTTAACTACAATCGGCAGTTATTGAAGGCCGGTTATTAATCGGTGACCATTTTTTATAAATAGTTTAAAAGCCCAGTTTCTTTCAATTTTTTTTACACATACCGATTTGGTTTGGGTCCATCACCAAGCCCACTAGCAACTAACCTCTATAATTATATACCAATCACTTAGTGCACTCATTAAACTAACATATAACACACAATATAATGATCATAGGTTGTAGTGTTGCTATGAGAATATATGGTACATGATTCACGCACTAACACACAGTTATGCTATTATCAACATAATATCAAGACATTATACCAATGCAATGGATGGGCTTATATGAAGATATGTTTTCTTGCTCTCTACAGTTCAATTAATGTAATGGCCTTTGACACCCTTAAAGAACAAGGATTCCAATCATTCGGTACCTTAGAAAAGTGGTATAGAGTGATTTCTAAATTCATTATTATCTATCTATAACAATTTTGTTTGTACACCTATATTGTATAATGATAAGTGTTATATTATACAGTGAAGAAAGAAGAAGAAAAAAAATAAAAAAATAAAAAATAAAAAAACTATACAATTTTAGGTTTTAAGTATTATCATTTTTAATATATATTATATATATAATAAAACGATTACCAGTTACCTGGTTATTAACCGGGTTCCTGAATCCCTATAATCAGTAACTACAACCGCCATAGGCGGTTATAGGCGGTTGTGGTTATCCAATTATACAAACTTTTGGTATAACCCACCCTTGAAAACCGACTTACAAGGAAAGAGTGTTCAAGAGCTTATATATATATGGTTAAGATTAGACTTAACCCATGTGGGACAGTAGGATCGTAACATACCACCACACTCCGCAACCGACATCCACGGCTACCCACTCTATCGACACTGACCCGATGGTGACACTTTCTCTTTTGGCGGCTCTACTCATCTATCAGTATTCAATGACTTAAAATACTATGCTCATACATAGTACCAAGACATTTTAATTCGGTTTATATGTCACCTCCTCCGTGACTCGACCACAAAGCCACAACTCATTCGATCCCATACTCGACGAATTAGGTTTGATTCCATACTAGACGTGGTAGCTAGCTTTGATACTAAATGATACAAACCTTGGATAGAGCTCATCCTTGAAAACAGGCTTACAAGAGAAGGGTGTCCAAGATCTTATATACACATGATTAAGATTAAACTTAACTCATGTAGGACACTAGGATCGTAACATCCGATTGCGATTATTTGTGGTTATTCGGTTATACTGTGATGTGGTTAGCGGTTATTAGTGGTTAATAACTTCCCCACTTGAACACCATAGTTTATGAGGCCGTTGACAAAAGGATGGTAGTTTGAAGGATGCCCTAAAACCTTAAAACCCAAAAACAACCAATTGGGAAAACAAACATTTTTATTAAACACTTTTATAATGCAATTGTTCCTTGCAATTATTTAAAAAACCCTTTTTATTTAAGAAACAAACAAAAATTCTATTTTTAGCTTTTAGTCCAACGTTTGATGGGGGACCACCAAAAGTTCGACCTTAACCCTAGTACAAACATTCGAGGCTGGACCACATCGAACATTCGACTTGCAACCCTATAACCGTTGGGTAATAGTACACCGAACGTTCAATGATCTCCACCTTGTCCAACATAAAACCCACCCCACCCCTATAAATACCCCCACTTCCGCCCTTCAGCCTCCATTCATCACTCTCAACCCCACATCAACCCTAAACCTAAAAAGAGAGAGGTCTATTAAGATAAAATGAAGAGATTTTGAAGTGAGTTACCATCTTCAAAGTAAACTCCTATGAGCCAAGTTTTTCTTTCATATTATTATGTGATTTTCATGCCATTATAAGTTATATAATTATCCTTCTTAGAGAATAAAGGTTTCAAATGTTTTAAACACAATTTATTTTCTTGCATTTTTGTGTGATTATGGCTTATTATGTCTTCTTGTACCCATTAGGAGCCTATGATGAGATTTTTACATGATAGGTTTGAACATAGGAGCCTTGCATGTACCTTAGCATTCTGGCGAACGTTCTCTCCACTCTGACCGAACGTTCGACATTGAGTCCAAACATTCAATCATAGGCCCAAAAGTACAACTAGTGTCCAGAATATGTGAAATTAGGGTTTTGTGATCTTATAGCTAGTTTACTTCTCGGTTACAACCCTGAGTGTTTGCAATAGGTTTTGCAAGTAACAATAAACTATGTTTCTTTATAGCATGAACTCGAGATGTCTGGGGATTTGATCAAGCGTACGAGGTAAATAAATACTTACGACTGCTTTCCAAAAAAATGTGTGATATGTAAGCTCACTGAGCACGCACAGGGGTGGAGGGAGGGGGATGCCCCCCCCTCAACTCCTAAAAATTCTCTTTACCTTGGTAAAAAATTTCCTTATGGTGTGTTTCATTAACAAGGGAAGCTAAAAGCAAAGGCAAAAAGAAAAGAATAAAATAAAATAAAAAATAAAAAAATAAAATAAAAAATAAAAAAGAGAAAAAGAAAAAGAAAGAGGCACATGCGTACAGCCTGTACTGTACAACTGTGCAACCAGGCTGTCCAGCCTTTCATGATGTGATTTCTAACCTTGAACCACACGTTTTGCTTCTATCAAAACGTTTTGTTTCTACTTTCTATCAAAACCTTCTGAGCCACATTTTGTTTCTAACCTTCTGACCAAGCTGGAGTTTTGTTTTATTTTAAGAAATTGACCCACTTCACGCTTTGCACTTTCTAATCCAAAAAGACAAGTGAACAATTGTCCAATCTCCTAGATTTTCTTCTTAAGGGCTTGGCGATTTTGCATTTTTTCTTGCACTTTCCAACTTCAATGAAAAATTGAGCCATTAGGTATACAATTAAATTTTTAGATACAAATTTAAATTGTTCTTGTACATATTTATATTGGGGGAAAATCCACTTTACCCTCTAAAGTTTCAGGAATTTTTAATTTGAACTCCAAAGTTTTTAAATTGGCAATGTACCCCCCTAATGTTTCAAAAATTTTCAATTTAAACCTTCTGTTACTAATTTTGCGTTAAATTGGACGGAAAATTTTTTTTTTTAAAAAAAAGGGTAATTACGTAGTTTCATAGATTTCTGTCCAATTTGACGGAAATTAGTAATGGAAGGCTTAAAATGAAAACTTTTAAAACATTAGGGGGTACATTGCCAATTTTTAAACTTTGGGGTTCAAATTGAAAAACTCCTAAAACTTCAGTGGGTAAAGTGGATTTTTCCCTTTATATTGCTATTCTTGACAATTGTTTTTATATTTAATTATTTATGAATTTATATAGTTTCTATTTCATATTTTAATGGGAAAATTACAGTTTACCCCCCTAAAGTTGACAGCGTTTTTCAATTCGAACACCAAAGTTTCAATTTTTGCAATCCACCCCCCCAAAGTTCTAAATTTTTGCAATTTGACAAATTGTATCCAAAACTTCTCATATTGCCCCTAATTTTTATTTTTTTATTTTTTATAAAAAATTTGGGGTGGCTCTTTGGCCATCTGGCCATTTTTGCACCCCCAATATTTTTTTTTTTTTTTATAAAAAATATAAAAATAAAAAATAAAATTAGGGGCAATATGGGAATTTTGGGATAATATTGGTTGAATTGAAAAAAAATTGGAATTTTGTGGGGGTAGATTGCAAAAATTGAAACTTTGATGTTCGAATTGAAAAACGCTGTCAACTTTAAGGGGGTAAACTGTAATTTTCCCTATTTTAATTGTATAAATATATAATTGTAGTTATGGAGAAAAAACAACAATTCTATTGAGCTCCAGTCAAATTCTAAACAAGCTCATGTTGAAGTAGATTTAGCAAATTTGCCCGAAGATCCTTGCGTAAGAAAAAAAATTTGTGATTATCATTCTAGTGATAGAAACCAAATCCGAAGAGCATATCTACAAAAAAGAGCTTGTCAACCCTTTGACCATGATTTTCCAAAAAAAGAAATTGAAAAAACAATACGTTGTTTTAATCCAGCATGGTTCAAAGAATATATATGGTTGGAATACAACATTTTAAAAGATGTTGTGTATTGTTTATATTGTTATCTCTTCAAACTAGACATTGGAAATCAAGCAAGAGGAGACTCGTTTGTTGCTCAAGGGTTTAGTAATTGGAACAAGAAAGAGAAGACAAAAGGTCATGTGGGGGCTCATAATAGTGCACATAATCAAGCTCGGGGAAGATGTGAAGCTTTGTTAAATTAGAAACAAAGCATCATAACATTTTTTGACAAGCAATTGGATAAGCAAAAAATGGAATATAGGACTTGTTTGAATGCATCAGTTGATTATATTCTCTTTTTACAATAAGGATTAGCATTTTGTTGCCATGATGAATCAAAAGGATCGAGTAATCAAGAAAACTTTTGTGAATTGTTGCGGTTTCTTACGAAACATAATGAAGAAATTGATAAGGTAGTCTTAGAAAATACTCTTGAAAATCATCAAATGACTGCACCAGACATTCAAAAAGAAATAGCAAATGCTGTTGCAAGTAAAACTATAGATGCTATTCTTAAAGATCTTGGAGACTTGCCATTTGCTATCCTAGTAGATAAATCCTATGATATATCCGTTAAAGAACAATTGGCAATTGTTTTGCGTTATATAGATAAACATGGCCATGTGATTGAATGTTTTTTAGGTATTACACTTGTTAGCAGTACCACAGCTGCAGAATTGAAAAAGACAATTAACTCGGTGCTTAGCAAACATAATTTAAATATTAGCAGATTGCGAGGACAAGGATACGATGGAGTTAGCAATATGCAAGGTAAGTTAAATGGACTTAAAACACTTATTTTGAATGACAATTTGGCTGCCTACTATGTTCATTGCTTTGCACATCAGCTTCAACTCATAATAGTTGCTATTGCCAAAAATCACATTCAAATTGCAACTTTTTTTAGTTTGGTCAATAGTATTTTTAATGTTGTTAAAGCATCATGAAAATGTCATGACACATTTCGTGAAAAGCGAACTGTTGAAGTAGTGGAAACACTACAAAATAATGAAATGTCTACTGGTCGTGGCTTGAATCAATAAATGAATTTAAAGAGTCCTGGTGATACACGTTGGAGTTCTCATTATGGTGCAGTTATTAGTCTTATTACCATGTTTTCTTCTGTCATCGATATGGTTGAAGACATTATTGAAGATGGTTTAAATTCTGAACAAAAAGCAAAAACAAATATACTAATCCAATCACTCAAAACTTTAGATTTTGCTTTCAATTTACATTTGATGAAAAATGTTTTGGAAATTACAAAAGAGCTATCTCAATCACTACAACGAAAAGATCAAGATATCTTGAATGCAATGAAATTAGTTGAAATTTCAAAACTGTGTTTACATGCTATGAGAGAAGATGGGTGGAATTCATTATTTGAAGAAGTTTCTAAGTTTTGTGCAGAAAACAATATTGATGTCCCCAATATGGATGAACTCTACTAATCTCGATCACGACAAAAAGCTCAAGGCATGAAGAATTTACATCATTACCGTGTGGAACTTTATTATACTGTTATAGACATGCAACTCCAAGAACTTAACAGTCGCTTTAATGAGGCAAGTTTTGAATTATTACTCTGTGTTGCATGCTTGAGTCTAGATGACTTGTTTGCTTCTTTTATTAAGGAGAAATTACTTAGTCTTGCTCAATTCTATCCAAATGATTTTTCAGCAATTAAACTTATCACTTTAGACAACCAACTTGAAACATATATCTTTGACATGCATTTTAGTGATGAATTTGCTACACTCAAAGGGATTGGAAAACTTGTTGAGAAATTGGTAAAGATGAAAAAGGATGTCGTATAACCGTTGGTTTATTCATTGGTGACACTGTCACTGATTCTGCCAGTTGCGACAGTGACTGTTGAAAGAGAATTTTCAGCAATGAATATTGTTAAAAAGTGTTTACGTAACCGAATGGGAGATGAGTAGATGAATGACTGTCTGGTTACATACATTGAGAAAGACATATTCAAGACTATCAGTAATGAAGAAATCATTCAGCAATTCCAAGCTATGAAGACTCGTCGAGGACAATTGAAGTAGCGCTAGTCGTGACAAAACAAATTCTAAGTTATATTTATATGTCTTATAACATAATTGAAAATTTTGTTGAATTATTCCCTTATTCTGTTGGTTATATTTTTTGTTCAACTTTATTTTTTTTTTATATCAAAATTTTTTTGCCCCCCTGGATGAATATCCTGGCTCTGCCACTGAGCACGCGTATGTTATGTGCATAATTACTTTTCATGTAACTAGGCAAATTCCTTAATAACTGATTAATAAGATACATTGTATGACATGGTATACCGGTACATGCGGCATAACGATCATGGCTTACTTTCTGAACTTGATTCTATGGTCAAATATGTGTGTTATACAGGCCTTGGATCCAATGGTTGTTTGTGACCGACGAAAACATGTTTGATTGGTGGGTCATTACAGGACGTATATCATTAGTAGTGTAGGCCACCCGAGGTCAAACTCGGTTGGGCAACTTGTGTTTTGGACAATAATGTGAAATATCCAAAGCATTAGAATTGTATTACAGGTCCCTCAGGACAGCACCAACCTTTCTGAGGATAGATAATATCTCAGGTAGATTATGTATGATAGTTATGACCTATTACAGCATTAGTTTTCTGCATTAAAACTTAAAGGTAGTTATCGCAAGGATTACACCTACACTTCTCAAAAACCAAAACTATACTTTTGAGGTGTAATAACAGAGGCAACACCTAATTTGTTTGTGAAAATATAATTTTACTTATGCATATAACAAGAGCTCATTTCATACTCAACTATGAGATTTACTTACTAAGTCTTAGACTTACACAGTATTTGCGACTTATCAAGTTATCTGTTTTAAGGGGACTTATAAAAGGCAGAAGCCAGAAGTCTATTTTGCAATACCAGGTTTAATTAAAAATGACTATTATGGGTTAGAAGCTCCAAGTCTATAATTGATGATAATACATGCATACTTCATAATTTTTAGATCTCTCAGATATGTCACTTTCACCTTCCGCTTACATTTACTCTGAGTATGTTAGACAGATGATCCCTTCAGTTAGTTACCAGTTAACTAATCTTGAGGAATTGCTAGTAATCCTATCAAAATGGTCAAGGCCAATTTTGGGGTGTTACAGTACTTTTCCCTACCATTTTTGTTTACAGGGCTTTTGTTTGTGAGCTTTTGTCAAAAAGTAATATTGCTCAAAAGCTAGTTACATGTTCAGCAACTATATGTCTTAAGCATTTTTTGGATGTTATTGATAATAAACTTAAAAGTGCTTTTAGTTATAAAAATAACAATAAAGGACATGTAATTTTTTTCCCCATTTTATGGCAACCTTATTATATAAAAATGATTAATGTGAACTTTTAAACTTTTTAATGGTTTAATTTCATACTTTTAAGTTTTCACCTGAATACCCAACATTTTGCCTTTTTTAACCTCAAAATATTTTCCATAATAAAAATTGATGATTCAAAACGTTAAAACCTATGTGACTAAACGTCAACACTTTTCTTTCTTTCTTTTTTGTACCTATTTGTAATAGAAAAGTGATGTCCAACAATAATAAAATATAAACATTATTAAAATAATAATATATAATTAGTCAAAAGTTGCATTACAATACTTTCCAAAGTATTCAGCACATAAATAAATCTTTATAATGTTTTAAATTGTTTATAACAAAACAATAATAAAAAAGAACAACATCAACAAGTCATAAGTAGATTGACAATATGATCACACTCAATATTCATATAGTTTTCATTGGATGTCTTAGAACACAACATCTTTCACTGCATACTTCCTAATGGAGTTATGACGAGTCATAGACACTACCATGATTTTCACTTGTTTATCATAAGAAAAATTCGACATGATATGAAATATCTTTCACTTATTTTTTCAAACTCCAAAATGTTCGTTCAATAGTGAATCTAAGTGATGAATATGCATAATCAAAGATTTCGTGCATAGCCCTCAATTGATTATGAAGTCTGGTAGGTGATACATTTTCTCTTTGTATTAACCCATGTATCATTTTATGTGATGATATCTTGTATGTACCAAATAACATTTATCTGCATAAAATATACGAATAATGGTCACAAACAATAGTGAAAAAACATTTTTTTATCATGTATACTTGATAATTGTTATTCTTATTAAATACAAACATTTAGGTGGACATAGAAATTGTAATTCTTATTTTCCAATAGATTCCAAAAATATTTGTGTCATGTACAGTATCTTCTCATCTAGTCCAAACAAAGGTGGAGCGCATATGAAAATCCAAAACAATCGTAACATTCTGAATAAGAATCAGTTTTCAACCAATATATAGTTTTTGTTTTGATGAAAAAATTGTAATTGACACATGGGTTCCATCAATGGCTCCAATACAATATTTGAAATGTGGCCAATGTTGTTCATCTTCACAAATTTTGCTTGGAATGACCTTAAACTCTCTATTAATATATAAGATTAATAATGTCAACCACCATTCTTGAAACAACCATTAATACATGATTCAAATGTATATTAATTGTTTCTCTTTAATGTTGAAACCTTTCTTGCAATATTATATTCCCAAACTCATGGCCTAAAGTAATAAAAAACTAAGTTCCTATCTATTTTATCTCGAGGTATTTCAGTGAGCTCAACATGTCATGTGAGGTATTTCTAATACTTTTAAAAACAAAAAAATATTTCACTATGAAATTGTATCTCTAATGTCGTAACATCACGTAAAAACTAAAAGTTTTTACATATGATTCTATTGTATACAATTGGGGCATCACAATTGTGGCAACAATAGCTAAAAGGAATTACCTTTGTAGAAATGCAGTAGTACACCCTTCCTATTTAGTCAAATGTATGAAATATTCAATAGATGAATTTAATCAGGCTATATAATGCCTAGGGAATAACATGGAGGAAAAGAGAAGAAGAAGAGGCTGAGGTGATAAAAACCACCTATCTGAGGTGGTAAAAATAAATTAGGATGCAACGATAGATAAAATTAAAAAAAAAAAAAAGAAAAAAAAAAGATGAAAGTAAGAATCATTGCCAAAGATTATGAGGGTAATGTATTTGCATTTATGTGTGCTACAAAGTAATATATAATTGACTTAACAATAGCTAAGGTTGTGGCAGCATGGAAGGCGGTGGAATTTGGAAGAGATACGAGAATCCAATAAGTTATATTACAAGGTGACACATTGGAAATTATGCATGTTTTGTGGCAGGAAGGTGTTGTTGTAGCCTGTATGACCAACTAATTGAAAATGTAAAAACTATGTTGAATAGTTTTAAATCATGATATGTGGGAGATATTAAAAGAAAAGCAAATGTAGCAGCTCATGGCTTAACAAAAGCATTTCTTTGCCAAACTTTAGAGTAAGTTTGGATGGAGGAGTGTCTTGTTTTTATTCAAGACATTGTATTTTGCTAAGCAATATGTTTCTTCTTGATTTTAATGAGAGTTTTATAGTGGAAGGAGCAGTAATTACGTAAGTTAACAACTTTATAAGGTACTCCTGAATTTACAATGTGATGAGCCTTAAGTATAAGAGAATGCATTTCACAAACCTTTACAAAAATAGTATGAAATTACATGAGTTTAGGTGAAAATATATCAATATTGACTAGGGGTAGGCAAAAACCCACCCAACCCACAAACCCACACCGCCCCAGCCAGATTTCGTGTTTTTTTTTTTTTTTTTTTTTTGCCAATACAGGTTGGATATCTTCCACCCCGTGCGGGGCGAGGTGGGTATAGAATTTTTTGGGCCACATGTACCCACCCGCACGCCCTGACCTGCTCCACTAATACGCACAAATAGGAAAAAAACCATAATCCTTCTAACTTGAATCATTCTAGCAGACTCTCACCTCTCGCTACTCCTCTCTCGCTCAGTCGCCCTCCTCTTCAATCTTCTCTTCTCACTCTCACTTTCGCCGCTCCTCTTCAGTCCCAGAGCACTTACCTAGCAACCGCTCCCAGGTTTCTCTCTCATCTCTCTCTCTATCCCTCTCATTTCTCATAGACTCACAATGACCTTTGTGACCGAATTAAGTTGTGTCTCTCACCGCTTGGTTTGATTATATTTTTAGGCTGATTATATTTTTGGTCTGATTATGTTGGGTTGGGTCTGATTATGAGTCTACAGTTTAAAGAAATCTATAAATTCATGTTTTTGGTCTGATTATGATTGAGTGTTCCCTCCACACACAACTCATTTTTGGTATGATTTTTGGTCTATGAGAATCTGACTGTTCTGAGACTGAGACTGTGACTATGAGAATATGACTGTCTGTACAATTTTATTTTATTTTTATTTTTATTTTTATTTTTCATTTTCCTACAAATTTAAGAACATTAAACTCCTTTGGTTTCCAATTCAAGAAAACCCATATGAAAAGTGACTGAATCGTTTATTGGTTCGAAACCAAAATAATTCTAACTATTTGATGAAAGAGTTTAATATTTGTATAAATTTGTAGCAATGTTGAACAAAAAATTGGAGCTAATGGAAGAGTTAACTTCATGTCTAATCCTATTTTATAAATTGTTGATTTGTTTTTTTTTTTTCACTTATTGTAGACTCATGGATGGTCATTCAACTAGTGGTATTGGTTCTAATTCTAGTTCATCTACTCCTAGTCTTTGTGATAGTATTATGCCTCCCGTTGATAATGATAATGTTGGATGTGTTGGTGTTGACACTCAATGTAACATCCCCAGCCCGTTAAGGCTGAGTTTGCCACTTTTCTTCTTTTACAACAAAAGTTTTTGCAAAGATCTATAAGGTCTATCAGAGTACTTGATTTTAGAGGATACAAAAAATGTATAAAACATTATTCAAGAGATTTTATTACAAGCGAAATTAGAAAACATTAAACTTTAGTTGCGGAATATCATATCATTACAATAACTTATATGAAAAGACTTTGAAAATTAATAATTATTCCCACCCCATTCCGGCCTCCTATTCCAGCATCCTTTCTACCTGAAAACAAGAAATAAAACTGAATGAGCCCAAAGGGGGCCCAGCAAGTAAAATCCACAACCATAAATAGTTTTACTCCTTGTTCTCAGTTTTGAAAATCATTTTCGCAAATAAATATAATTCTAGCCATAATAATATCTGTATGTACGGTTGCATCTCCCGTAACATATACATACTATTACATCTAGTAATAGATCATCGTTGTAAATCATCTTTATAAATCATCATCATAATGCATCATTATAAATAATCTCTGTAAATCATCATAGCATATCATCGTTGAAAATATAGTATCATTTTCTCATAATAAGGCCCATGTACACTATTACCCCTGTGCACGAGGGTTGCGGGTCCTGTGACCATGGCACTGAACTGAGGCCTCAGCCATGCCCGACCGTCAATTAACTCTTTCTTGGTGCACTCAACGGTCTAGTTGATGGAATACCACTTTCTGGCATAGCCTCCTTCAGTGGTTTCGCCTCCATCCGAGTATCGGTACCGAACTCTCATCTTATCTTATCTTGGGGCCAAAAATACTCTCCTCCATACATGTGCCCTCATTTCATAAACATTTATCTCATCTCTTGTACTTTTCTTTGTACTTCTTTTGATGCATCTTAGGGCAACATGTAGGAGGGTTTATCATCATTTTTCTTTCTTATAATCATCATCATTTCTCAACTTTCTTTTCTTAAAATAGAAACTTTTCCAAATATAAACTTGTTGTGCTTAAAAAGCATTTAAAGAAATATAAACTTTCTAAATAATTCTTTTAGAAATCCTTCATGCATGCAACATATCTCCATGACAGGTAAATAAAATAATCATTTACAATTTGATACAAGAATATATAAATAGCATGACATGAAGTAATTTTAGAAGGGGTAGTGAATTTACTTACCTCTAGACTGAAGCTAGAAGTGGTATGAAGGAATCTAGTTGCTCCAATATGACTAACACCACTAGTATATCTTTTGAAACTAATTTCTAAAGTCCGCTATCTCTTGTGTTCTTTCTTTCTTGTAGCGCTTGGTCTCGCCCTTTCTCTCTCTGTTCTGAGTAAACACTCTTAGAAAGAAGAAAGACCGAGTAAAAAGCGGAAGAAGGAAGAATATATGCAAGAGATGGGAGAGGAGATGAGTGGTGAAAATTCTGAAGGAGAAGAGCTCTATTTATAGGAGAAAATCAAATACTATTCCACCAACCCTACACTATTCCACCAACCCTTTACTATTTCACCAACCCTATACTATTCCACCAACCCTACACTATTCCACCTTCAATTTACGATTATACCCTCATTCTTTCTTCAATTTACAATTATACCCTCATTTTACTATTTCACCAACCCTATACTATTTCACCAACCCTATACTATTCTACCTTCAATTTACGATTATACCCTCATTCTATCTTCAATTTACAATTATACCCTCATTTTACTATTTCACCAACCCTATACTATTTCACCAATTACCATTCTCTAATTACCACTCTCATAAATTTCCCAAGAATTAAAATCCTTAGCTACAATGGATATTAAAATAACATCATTATCAAAATAATCTATTTAAATAGCTTTGAAAATTCTGGGACACTACACTCAAAACCCTAGTTCAGCTCTCCCACCAAAATCTAAAAAATCTAAGCAAACATCAATGGTTTGGGAACCTTTTACCAAGGTAGAGTGGGGTGATCCTGAGGATCCTAAATCACAATGCAAGTATTGTAACAAATTGTTTAGTTGTC
Source organism: Corylus avellana (assembly GCF_965113065.1). Taxonomy (NCBI): domain Eukaryota; kingdom Viridiplantae; phylum Streptophyta; class Magnoliopsida; order Fagales; family Betulaceae; genus Corylus; species Corylus avellana. The sequence continues at coordinate 9,564,412 of NC_142497.1, forward strand.
ACACTAGAAGGCTATGTACTTCATCAATGCTTGTGCATTTGAGGAATACTTTCAAAAAATATCCCGGTAGGTTTGATAAAGATAATAAGTTACAATCAAAGTTAAGTTTGGAGGTTAAGAGGGAAGGACAAATGGCAGTGGGAGAATGATATGTTGGTAATTTGGTGATTACAAAATACAATGCTACGAAAATAAGGGAAGCAATTGCTAAGATGATGACTAAGGATGAGTTGCCATTTAGGTTTGTAGAAGGTGAAGGGTTTTAGGATTTCATGAAAACAGTTGAACCTAAGTTTCTAATTCCTTCTCGTTATACTGTGATGAAAGATTGTGTTAAGCTCTTCATGTCTGAGAAGGAAAAGTTAAGGGCAATGTTCATGACAACTGGTGTTCGGGTTTGTCTTACCACTGATACATAGACTTTGGTGCTGAACCTTAATTACATGATAATCACCTCTCATTTTATTAATAATGATTGGAACCTACACAAAAAAATTTTAAACTTTTGTTTAATTTCTAATCACAAAGGTAATACCATTGGGGAGAAGATTTTGTCGTGTATGCTTGAGTGGGGTGTTCGTAACATTTTCACTATCAAAGTTGACAATGCCATTGCCAATGATGCCGCTTTGGAATACGTGAAGAGGAGAAGTTGTAATAAGGAGGGCGCTATATTAGAGAGTCAGTTTATGCATATGAGGTGTTGTGCACACATACTAAATCTTATTGTACATGACGGTTTGAAAGAGGTTGATGACTCCATTGTAAGGGTTAGAAGTGCGGTGAAGTATGTGAAGTCTTCACCTGTAAGATTTGAGAAGTTTAAGGTTTGTATTAAAAGAGAACTTGCTTTCAAGGGTTTGTTGTGTCTTGATGTTCTAACCAGATGGAACTCTACATTTTTTATGTTGGAAGGTGCTGAAAAATCTTGAACTACTTTCTAACTTATGGAAGAGTTTTATAAAAACTTTAAGCCTACGTTGATTGGGGAAAAGAAAGAGAAAAATGGTTTGGGACCTCCTACTTGTGTTGATTGGAATCATATTAGGATTTTTCTCAAGTTTCTCAAACCTTTTTATAATGCCACAATGCGACTTTCGGGTCTTTGTATTGTACATCTAATATATACTTTCAAGAAATTTGTGGCATTCAAATGCATTTACAAGAGTATATTGATAATGATGATTATGTATTGAGTGCTGTGGCAGAGAATATGATGACGAAGTAAAATAAATATTGTGGGGATCTTGATAACAATGATATTGTTAATTTGATGATGTTTGTTGCAGTTATACTTGATCCACAAACCAAATTGGGGTCATTAGAATATTAGTTCAAAGATGTTCTTGGTGCCGATAAATGTCATATGATGAAAAAATTAAAGTGCATCCTTAACAAATTATATGATCACTACAACTTTGGAGAGAGTTCATCTCAAGTTCAACATGGTAGTGAATTGCATCAAGGTTCCTTGATGAAAATAGAAGAAAATGAGAATGGTAACCTTTACTTCATGAATTTCTAAAAGTGATATTGAAAGCAAATCGGAGATGGATCGATATTTTATGGAGGATGATGAAAAAGCGAATGCAAATTTTGATATTTTAAATTGGTGGAAGGTGAACTCAACCAAATTTTCAATAGTTTCCAAAATAGCACGAGATGTGTTGGCCATTCCCATTACAATAGTTGTTTCAGAGTCGGCTTTTAGCACCGGAGGACGTGTTTTGGATCCTCTTTGAAGTTCACTGGCCCCAAGAACAGTTGAGGCATTGATATGTTCACAAAACTGGTTAAGATCAAAACCCCTAAATTCTGACTTAGATATGGTTGATGATGCTGAAAGTTATAAGCTTGATTCAGGTAAGCTTTTTGATCATTTTAATTTACTTAATATATTTTGCTATTTACAAATTTCATTTATCAGTTTCAATTGATATTGTAATGTTTTTTTGTTTCATTCTGTGTAGAAGTAACTTTGAAGAACATCCACATTTTACTTGAAGATGATTAGTGACTTGAAGTTGCATTCTGCTGGTGGATGCTGGATTTGGTTGCTGAATTTTGTTTTTGTTGCTTCGATGTAACTGTTGCTACTGTATTTTGTTGCTTTGATGTAATTATGGCTGCTGGATTTTGTTGTTTTGAGTTTGATGTAATTGAGTTTTATGTGTGCTTCGGATTTTTGTTGCTTTGATGTAATTATGATTGTTAAACATACATTGATGTAACTTACGTTTTTTTTTTTTTTTTTTTTTTTTTTTTTTTTTTTTTGTAGTTGTTTAGTGCCTAGGTAGATTTATTTTGTAGTTGTTGGATTTTTGCATTTTGATCATTTTAGTTTTTGGTTTTTCGCATTTTGCATTTTCATCATTTTAGTTTTGCATAAATGATTTAAAATAAAGAAAAAAGAAAAAAGCCAACCATATTTTTATGAAAATTGTAAACAATACAATTATGCAAAACAAGGAAAAAATATCATTATGATTTATAAAGATGACCATATAGGTTTAGCCTTTTAGGCCTAACCCAAAAAATTGAAAAACAATTACAAAAATGTCATGCACATAAAATCCAACCCGACTCGCCCCACCCAACCCATTCAACCCGCCCTGCAAAACCCTAACCCCGGCAGATAGGGTACTCTTTGCCCGGGTAGTGGGTTGGATTTTCCAAACCTGCAGGGTGCAGGTCGGGTAGGGGAAAAGGCGGAAATCCACCGCCCCAACCCGTGCCCACCCCTAATATTGACTCTGCTATTACGCTAGTATAAAATGGTTTAAATGTTAAACAAGGTAAGCGTAATATTAGCGAAAATTCACGTTTTAATGCATAAAATATGTTAATTACATAATAGTATATTATTTCGTTATAACTTTCTTCACATGGTCTACCCAAGATTTTAACTCATTCTCAGTAGTATTAGCACTATCCTAATGGACTTGTAATACAATACCGGTGCCCTAATATTGCCGCATACTGACCATCAAAAGCGGCCGAACCGAGTCCCAACTCGGGCGATCCACACCACTAATAAAGTCCGTCTGTAATAACAATCAATCAAACATTAATGTGCTGGTCAAATTATAAACCATTGGTACCAAGGCGACACTAAACTAAACTGGACAATTGAATAGAGTATATATATCGGATCAGTGCCTGCCATTCGTACATGGCAATCCACCGTATATTGTCCATTTGTTCAATATATATATATATACACACACACACTTCGCAATTGCATTAATTAAGAGAAAGAAAATGCTCATAACATAAATTATTAAGCTTTGATCATAAAAGTAACATTTAAAGAAAGTGGTATTTCGAAGCATAAAAATTTATCAATTCCATAATTATTTACTTACCTTGATCGTGCATCCACGTTTTCAAACATCTCAACTCCTTAATACTGCAAATATATTTCAAGACCAGTCACTTGTTTCAATTTAATTTATCATGAGCACACTAGCACATGTTTGTGAGGCTAAAATTTGAGACCAATTATGTTTGTTTTAAATATCTTGAATACAATTGGGTGACTTATTGGATGAACAACCTTGGCATATATATATAGTGATCACGTTTGAGTTTTTCACTGAGTAATCGAACTTCTTGCCTCATTAAGCAGCAAGTGTTCGCGTCCAAAAATGAGAAGTTTGGTTTGATTGATAACATGGCTAGCTTAGCTTCGTAACCTTTTTTACTCAAGTTAGTAAGTCCTTAGGGATGTCTTTACACCTAATGCCCTAAAACCATTTAGTTTCGGAGTCATAGCCTTAACAGTCGATACATGGGTCAATTATAAAGCTTAAGGGAGCTAAGCATTACAACAGCCTGTAGAAAAAAAAAGAAAGAAAAAGAAGAAAAAAAAAAAAAAAAAGGAGAGAAAATGTAGCCTTGGTTGTTTCATCTGATCAATAAATTCTGAGATGCTAATTCATTTATATTGGAATTATTTTGAAGCCTCATGATTATGTGTTAGTTTACTTTACACTAATTGAAACTTGTTATATCTCAAAAATGACATTTGTAAGTAACTTGACTTGTGATTTCTTGAAATTTTGAAGATGACGTTTATCTTTTTAAACTTGCCAATGAATGAGAACCATTTTTTCTATGATGCTTCTTTCTTCTTAAGAACATAATGCTGACAATGTTTATGGATATCATTCATGTTAAACCCTCATGAGACTTCACTCGTCCTCTAGTGATGCCTACGGGTTTAAAAGACTTGTTGCATACGCTAAATGCAATCGTACATCCTACAAAAGAATAATTTAGTTAGTTGTTTTTCATTTTATTTCCTGTTTTGTATTGCTAAGGGACTAGAAATATGTAAGTTTGGGGGTGTGATAAGCACTGAATTTTGCACATCCAAGCCACTTAACTCGCATATGTGAGCAACTCCAACAGCTTAGCTAAAAGAGAGATATTAGCTACATTTAGCAATTTTTTCTCTGTTTTTTAGCTCCAGCATAATAGCTTCACATTACGGTATTCTCCTCCTTTTCACTTAAAACCATTTCTTCTTCCTTTGAAACACATCTCTCAAGCCAGCAACATTTATTTCTTCTCTCTCACACAAATCATTTCTTTATCCTCATCTTTTTTTCTCTTTCCTCTCTCCCTTCTTTTTGTTCTTCCCTCCCTCCTGCCCTTTTCTCTATCTCCCTCCTTTGTCTTCTTCTACTGTTGAGTGAAGGGTTTGAGCTCTCTCCACTCTCAAACTATTACCATTGTGAATGAGAAAGAGCTAAAGCTGGTCCTTGCCTTATAAAAAAAAGTTTCTTCACCCAAATAATCTATCATTCTCGCTCAGCTGCAATCCGACCTGGTGGAACACTTGTGGCAATTGTATAGCCAAACTTAAGAATTATTAGTTATATTGCATATATTTATCTATGTTACTAATTTAAGAATTAGTACCTGAATGTGAGATGAATTTTCCTCATATGTGTTTATTTTTGTTTTTATGAATGATTTCTATATATATGTTTGTTTTTCCCTTTAATTAAGTGTTGGCAATAATATAATAAAAAAATAATGGGAAATAATATTTTAAAGCAAGTAGAGAATGGAATAGAGAATCTGTTGGACTATGTAGTGAAAAAGCAATAGTTAAAGTAAAGAGTTATACTTTTTCACTATGTAAAATACCTAACATTGCTGGAGATGCAAGAGAGTAGTCAAATACATGAAAATAGCTAGATTTGGCTATTATAATTTAAATTTCATCTCCAGAAGAATGGTTAAACTAACTTTTTTCTTCTAACATGAACAATAAATAGGCTAAATAGCCTATTCACTGCTCACACTAGAAAAGTTTTTTAACATTATTTTCTTTATCCCCCTTTCTTTCTCTCTCTCTCACTCACTCTCTCTCCCTCTGGTCGCTCGTTTCATTCACCCAAACCTGAAGCTTGGGCTGAACGCTCCGGCACGACTAGCATAACAAAAAATTCAGCACCTGATGTTGGGCTCCTTTGCTAGTCCCAAGCAAAAGATTTTTTTGGGAAATCTTAAGTTTGTTTTGGTTTGGATTTTGAAACCTAATTCTTTATCTGGGTTACTTTTTTGTTTTCATTAATTTTGCATGTTTGATATGTTTTGGGGCTTATTTTGGTTTGGGCTTTGAAGGACTACAAGGCCATTTGGATGGTGGGAAGGTGAGGAAATTTTGGGTGGCAGAGATGAAGTGGCAGGTGGGACATGGTTGGTTTGTAGGAGGGGTGTTTAGGCGAGAAGAAAATTCAGGGGAGCATGTATGCGTGATTAGACAGAGAGAGAAGTGGAAAATAATAATAATAATAATAAAATATTAGAAAATAATATTTAAAGAAAGTAGAGAGTTTTAGTAGCTAAAATGTAAAAATGTGTATTTTGAGTGGCTAAAATAGCCACTCTTGCTGGAGATGCTCTTGCGTTGTTATCTTTTTTATTGTGTGTTGTTTTCGTGTTTTCAAGTTCTTAGGGAGAATATAAGAAATTTAATTGAATTCGGGTTAAAACATGATTTTTTTTAAGGTATCTAGTTTTAGACAGAAAATATCTTCTTGGAGGCTTGAAGAGTTGAAAAGAAAATGAACATGGCAAGAGGCCATTCTAGCACCACCATGAGTGACCGAACTCGTAATAGGGTGTTGATGTAGTCCTTTCCAAGTAACAATGATTTAATTGTATTTTTAATTTATAAATTTTCTATATACATGATTTTTGTATAACTTAGATATTTGATTTTAAAGTTTATATTCAATCATTATGAAATTCTTATATTGTCTTATAAAGCTTTTTATCTTGATTGAACTCAATCCTTCATATTTTTTGTAATTATATGAATGATTGTTATACAGCGGTTTTAACTGACACATGATCAAGAGGGGTTAATAGGCCATGCCTAAGGAAGGCGAATTACTCTGCACCATAGCTTAGTGTAATTTAGGTAGACAATTCGTACGATCCGAATATGAGTTATGCTTATCACTTGATTGCGTGTAACTAATTAAGTGATTTGATAGTCCATACCTAGGGAAGACGGACCGTACCGCATCTAGATGTTAGGTAGATGGTCCATGCCAACCGAAGATGGATTATACTTGTTTCTTAATTATGGTATTTTCTTTACTAGTCAAGTGAGACGAGCCCTATATCATGTATAATATGAATTTTCTTTGTTAATTTACGATTGACCATTATTATGCGGTTAGCGGTGAAATCAACCTCCTATTATTTCTCCCATTACTATTTATCTTTACTTTTACTTTACTTTTAGAAAACAAAAACAAAACAATCGTCTTTTGAATTGAGTTGTATTTGATCTTGACAAGCTTGATAACAACATCTGCGCAGTCCTTGAGGTTTGACACCCTCAATATAGCCCTATCCCACAAGAATTCGTTCTATTGCGAGTGGTTATTTTTATTATTGATATTTTTGCACACAAAAAGACCACATCAGTGACATCGATCAATGCTAGTTTCATCAATCTATCGATGGTGACATTGATTTTTCCAATACACAAAATATTCTAGAGAAATTATTAGGATTCAAAACTAATAATATGGTTTTAATTTATATTTACCCAATGAAATATTTAGGGGTGTCAATGCGGACAGTTATTAACCGCCCGCTAACCGCTTAACCGCTATAACTACTAAACGCTTTTTATATATATTTTTATAATTATAATTATAATAATATTTATATATATAACATAATCAATTGATCATTAATGATTAAATCAAATTTTGTTTTAGATAATTAAATCACAATTTGAGTATTTATATATTATTACTATAATTTATATGATTATATCACATGATCAATTAATCATTAAATCATTTGATTATATAATAACAAATTATTCATATATACTCATAAGTCATAAGTATGTAAGTTCATACTAATACAACAGTGAACAATTAAGTATCTAGAAACTTAATTTCAATGTATGTTATCAACTTATAAGTCCATATATGTTATAAATTATAATTATACATTATACATATATGCAATTATGCATATTGAATAATATAAATGTATAAGATCAATACTTAATCATATGACTCAATGATAATTCAAATACTTTATTTAAGTTAATCATATTATTAATGTACAATGATAATGTAATTCATATAATATCAAGTTAAGTAATTGACATTGGATTAAACAATTTATTACTTATAACCACAATTAAAGTATTAATGTATTATCATTATAATTTTAGTAATTTATATATTATCACTATAATTGATATGATTATATCACATGATGAATTGATCATTAAATCATATGATTATATAATAACAAATAATACATATATAATATGACATAACTCATAAGTCATAAGTCTACAAGTTAATCATATGATTCATATTATTTATGTACAATGATAATCACAATTGAATTAAACAATGTATTACTTATAACCACAATAGAATCTAAGCATTATTATTTATTAGATACTTTATACTTATAAAACATATATCACATTATCTCATTGTTAGATCTAAGATAGTTTTATTATATTAATATGAATTGTGATTTATGAGATAATATCATCATATAATTTAAGTAGGAGTGTATGACTATTAGATCATTAGGAATTTCGGACTTAGGAGTTTGAGCATTACCATAAAAAGTAAAAAAAAACTTCAATTTTGAAAAAGCGGTTAGCGGGCGGTTACCTATTTTATTAACCGCTAATCGGCGGTTAGTAGCAAACTGCTAACCGCATAGCAGTTAGCGATTACGATTAGTAAAATCTAACAATCGTTAAGGCGGTTACGGTTAGCGATTTTTGCCAGTTAACCGTAACCGTATTGAATCCCATAGAAATATTCAATTATCAAAATTTAGGCGGTTAGCGGCTACGGTTAGTGATCTAATAATCGTTAAGGCGGTTAAGGTTAGCAGTTTTTGCCAGTAACCATTAACCGTAACCGTATTGACACCCTTACAAATATTCAATTATCAAAATTATAAAATTGCATCTTCATGCACATTGAAAAATATTTAAATATTTACTATTGTGGGGCGTTACAATTGTGATTTCACATATTAAAAATATAATTTTAAATCAAATAAAAAAATATATAATAAAATTAAAATCGTACTTTTTAAAATCAGCATTGATAACCTCATTTGGTTTCAAATGTAATTATGTAAAGATGCAAAGCAGCTGCATGCTTCTTTCGTTAGCATTAAAGTTGTGTGCATGCTTTTGTTAGGTGTGAGGTGATAACTGAATTTGGTCGTCTTACGTAGTTCTGTTTATATATATATATATATATATATATATATAGAACTCATTAATTTAATAATCTTCTTAATTTTAAAATTTAATTATCCGAAAAAATATAACTGAAATATATAACCGAATGAAACAAATTTGGAAAAACTGTTGAAATTCTTAAGACCTATCTTCACATTAAAAAAAACAAAGAAAAAAAAAAAAAAAAAAAAAAGAAAAAAAGATAGGGTCTGGTACCAATACACTACAATGTATGGGGCCCACAGTTCTGACGGGACTTCATTGTAATCTGATAAAGCGAAATGTGTTAGTTCTGAAGGGACATCAACCGTCTGATCTAAATTTAACGGTGAAGATTACGCGCGTCTACTTATGTCATCTGAAACCTATGCGGCACGCACTCCCTCTCTCTCTTTCTCCGTCTCTCTCCGTCTCTGCAATCGCCCGGTGGTGGAGAAACCCTAAACACACCACGAAACGCGGTCGTTTCGGACTTTCCTCTTCAGGTAACATTTCTGTGACACAATCTCTTTTACTGTGTTTCCTTTCCTACGCTGAAACCCTCTGTATAGTTTAAACCCTAGCGTTTCTCCAACTCTCTCTTTCTCTTCTTCCTCTTTGCCCCCTTTATATCATAAATATGTATGTGTATGTAACTATGGTGGCCCATGATTTTTGATGAAAGGGTTGGTTTTGTGAAAGTAGAATCAAATGAGTTCAGTTCCATGCTAATATTGATTGCTAGTGTTTCATTGGTACTGGGTGATCGGAATTTGATTATTTTGAATTTTTATATGCAATTCAAAGGGTATGGCTTTTAGTTTCCTAAATTGAAGTCCTTGGCTTTTGTGTTTATGTGCGTGCGGGCGTTTATGTTTGCATATGTATATGTATATGTGAGTTGTGTCAGTTGGAAACTTCAAATATGAGAAAAAGAGCTGTTTATGAAAATTGAGAGCCATTGTGTTTGGTTTTCCAGTTTTGTAGCATTTTCATCTGAACCAGCTTGCGTTGTTGTCTAAAGATTAGTTTAGTGAGTAAATATTGATATGGATTCTTCCAAAGAATTGGGTATGGCATTTCTTTGATGATTAATGTTAAAAACTACATTTTTATCTCATAACTATCCCACAATGTTGATGTGGCAGTTCCAACCAACCACTAGATCATTCGTTGTTAAAAATAAAAAAAATAAAAAAAATTCAAGGGTTGGTTGGGATTGCTACATCAACATTGTGGGGGGAAAAATGTGGTTTCTAGCATTACTCTTCTTTCATAGGTTAAGGGTGGCATGCCATATAAAGATTCTTGATTTTCAGTTATCTTTTCTTTTTTTTTTTTTTTTTTTTTTTTTTTTTTTTTTTTTTTTTAAAGTGCAATTTCTTGGCAATCAAATGGAGGTTGGTATCTTAGTTTTGGATTTTTCGGTGAATTTTTCTTTTGGGTCTTTTTTGTATTGTTAAATAGTGAATCAATTTGTATGGTTGGATATTTAGTGCAGAATGTGTTTGCTTTGGTGCTGAAAGTATGTGGCGCATATCTACGGAATTTTTCTGTGAATTAGACACTCAATAACTCAGTGTTGTTACGGTAGCTTAGTATGGATGTTCATGTGATTGATGTGGAAGAAGGGATGGGTCATCGGGGTGCAGCAGATGATGGAAATGCTGAGCTGAATGAAGGTGAAGTAAATGCTGCTGATAATTCCACAGCTCATGATGAGGATGGGATTGACGAGCCGTATGTGGGTATGGAATTTGATTCTGAAGAATCTGCTAAGAGTTTCTATGATGAGTATGCAAGACGGTTGGGTTTTAGCTCCAAAGCTGGCCAGTCTAATCGCTCTCAATCTGATGGGGCAATCATTACTAGAGACTTTGTATGTGGCAGAGAAGGGTTGAAAAGAAGGCATGCTGATAGCTGTGATGCAATGCTCAGGATAGAGTTAAAAGGTCAAGACAAATGGTTTGTAACAAAATTTATAAAGGAGCATAGCCATTCCATGGTGAGTCCAAGTAAAGTGCATTACCTTCGGCCTCGTAGACATTTTGCCGGTGCTTCGAAGACCATGGCTGAAACTTACCAAGGGGTGGGAATTGTTCCGAGTGGTGTTATGTATGTCTCCATGGATGGAAACCATGTCCCTGGAGAGGCAAATCGCGGAGTTAAGAAAACACCTCCTGCAGAATCAAATCGCCCTGGTAAAAACACTGGGGCAATGAATTATGTTGTTAGGCCTTCTAATCGAAAGAGGACACTTGGGAGGGATGCTCAGAATTTGCTGGAATATTTCAAGAAAATGCAGGCTGAGAATCCTGGATTCTTCTATGCAATACAACTTGATGATGATAACCGTATGGCTAATGTATTTTGGGCAGATGCAAGGTCAAGGACAGCTTACAGTCATTTTGGTGATGCAGTAACACTGGACACCATGTACAGAGTAAATCAGTATAGAGTGCCATTCGCTCCATTTACTGGGGTGAACCATCATGGTCAGACAGTTTTGTTTGGTTGTGCATTACTCTTAGATGATTCAGAGGCCTCTTTTGTCTGGCTTTTTAAGACGTTTCTTACGGCAATGAATGATCGTCCTCCTGTCTCTATAATCACTGATCAAGACAGAGCAATACAGACTGCTGTCTCTCAGGTGTTTCCAGAAGCCCGCCACTGTATTAGTAAGTGGCATGTCTTGAGAGAAGGCCAGGAAAAGCTGGCTCATGTATGTCACGTACATCCTAATTTTCAGGTGGAACTGTATAACTGTATCAACTTGACTGAAACTATTGAGGAGTTTGAATTATCTTGGAATTCAGTCCTTGATAAATATGATCTCAGGAGAAATGATTGGCTTCAATCATTATATAATGCCCGTGCTCAATGGGTCCCCGTATATTTTCGGGATTCCTTTTTTGCTGTTCTATCTCCTAATCAAGGATTTGATGGTTCATTTTTTGATGGTTATGTGAATCAACAGACCACTTTGCCTATGTTCTTTAGGCAGTATGAAAGAGCTTTAGAGAGCTCATTTGAAAAGGAAATAGAAGCAGATTTTGATACAATTTGCACCACACCAGTACTGAGGACACCATCACCAATGGAAAAACAGGCAGCAAATCTTTATACAAGGAAAATATTTGCGAAATTTCAGGAAGAGCTAGTTGAAACGTTTGTGTATACAGCAAATAGAATTGAAGGTGATGGAGCTATTAGCACATTCAGGGTTGCAAAGTTTGAGGATGATCAAAAGGCATATATTGTCACATTAAACTATCCTGAGATGAAAGCTAGCTGCAGTTGTCAAATGTTTGAGTATTCTGGAATTCTTTGTAGACATGTTTTGACTGTCTTCACTGTGACAAATGTGCTTACATTGCCATCCCATTACATATTGTCCCGTTGGACTAGAAACGCGAAGAGTGGAGTTGGATTAGATGAACATGGTGGTGAATTACATGGCCAAGAGTCTCTGACATTGCGGTACAACAATCTATGTCGGGAAGCCATAAAGTATGCTGAAGGAGGGTCTATAGCTGTAGAAGCTTATAATGTGGCAATGGGTGCTCTTAAAGAAGGTGTGAAGAAGGTTGCTTTGGTGAAGAAAAATGTTGCCAAAGTTGCACCTCCTAGCTCTCAGGTTAGTGGGGTCGGCTATGATGACAGGAAGACCTCTGCATCGGCTTCAGATATGACCCCACTGTTGTGGCCACGACAAGATGAGGTGACACGACGATTTAATCTAAATGATACTGGTGCTCCTGCTCAATCTGTTGCTGATTTGAATTTGCCTCGCATGGCTCCTGTCTCTCTTCACCGAGATGATGGTCCTCCTGAAAACATGGTACGAAGGAAAATGATTTTTTTTTTTTGTTAGTTTCATATATTCATTATTTATGTTTTTTTTTCCCTCTTTTTCACTTGTGAGTTACATTGTTTTACACATCTGTCTGTTTTGAGCATGATAGCATGAGACTGATCTGGCCCTTGTTTGGCCCTTTTGCATAGGTTGTTCTTCCTTGTCTAAAGTCAATGACTTGGGTTATGGAGAATAAGAATTCAGTGCCTGGGAACAGAGTAGCTGTGATTAATCTGAAGGTATGTAGATGAAGTGAAAGCATAAAAAAACTGGGAACTTTTGTATCATCTAATTGCGCAAGTTGGAAGTGTTTCATCCGATAACTGCCTGCTGGGAGATTACAGCTTAAATAGATGGATCATTTTTAAAATTTATTAAATTAATTGTATTTGATTTTGACCAGTAGCGATGCATGAGTTGCATAGTTTCTCTTATTTTCCTTAAATTTAAAATTAACTGATCAGGAGCTTTATAATATCATATATTTCACTCTTAACCACTGCAGTTGCAAGATTATAGCAGAACCCCTTCAGCAGAATCAGAGGTTAAGTTTCAGCTCTCAAGGGTATCACTTGAACCTATGTTGAGGTCTATGGCCTACATCAGCGAACAGCTATCAACACCGGCCAATAAGGTTGCTGTTATAAACTTGAAGGTATGTGAATTCAAATTCTAGGCCTATGTCGCATAAATATGTCCCATTTGTTTTGTGAACCCCTTTGCTGGATCATTATGTTAAACTTTATTACTAAAAGTTTGTTTTAGCTGTGGTATACTTGTCTTAGGTCCACACATGGAAACACCACCCCCATGTCTCTATGCAAATGCGAGTAGTACATGCAAGTTTGACTGTGATGTTAGATCATAGATCTGGTTTGGTTTTATTTTAACTTCTATCTTTGTGGCAAGCTCACCATATGTACATATTTCTGCAAGGGAAGTGACCCTGATAGGTTATCATGAAGTTTGAACTTTTAAGTTGGGAGGAGTGGTTTTTGACCTTATAATTGGGTTTCATCTCTCTCTCTCTCTCTCTCCTTCGAGGGGAGGTCAATGTAGTATACCTTATAGAAAGGAGGAGGTAGCAAGTGTTGCTGATTGGATTGATGTATAAAAAATGTGATAAAATTTCTCAGGGAGGTCGATGTAGTTTGCCTTATAGCATGAAGGAGATAGCAAGTCTTGTTGATTGGATAGTTTACCTATGGCTATTGTTGAGAATGTGGATGGGTTAGTTGGCATTTTCGGTTGCAGGGTTTCTTCCTTGCCTTTGAAATATCTTGGTCGTCTATTGGGGGCTTCCCTTAAGGCCAAGTCTATTTAGAATGGAGTTACTGAAAAGATACAACATCGTTTGGCTAGTTGGAAAATGATGTACGTGTTTAAGGATGGTAGGACTACCCTTATATAGAGCGCACACTCCAATTTTCCGACATATTTCTTGTCCCTCTTCCCTCTCCTTGTGGGTGTTGCAAATCGCATAAAGAAGCTTAATCATGATTTCTTATGGGATGGGATTAGTGAAAGGGTTCAAATTTCACTTAGTTAGCTGGTCCAAGGTCTACTCTCTGATCTCCGATGAGGGTTGGGCATTCGGAACTTGTTGAAGTTCAACCATGCTCTTTTGGAAAAAAATGGCTTTGGCGTTATGTGTATGAGAGAAAGGCGTGGTGGACTCTAAATTTGGCAACTCGTGGAGTTGGTGGTCTTCTAATGAGCCTATTGGTTCGTGTGGGGTGGGGATTTGGAAGAATATCAGGAGGGGTTGGGGGATATTTTCAAGTCATAATAGGTTTGAGTTGAAGGTGGGGGATGACGCCAATGTTAGATTCTAGCATGATATGTGGTGTGGAGACAAGGCCCCAAAAGAAACCTTTCAAGATTTATATGGCATTGCCTATGTACAAAATGCTTAAGTAGCGGCTCACTTGGAGTTTTTTGGTGACTCAACTCAGTGGAATGTAAGATTTGTTAGAGCAGCTCATGATTAGGAGATCTACGTCTTTGTTTCGTTCTTCAATTTGTTGTACTTAGTAAGAATGAGACAAGATGGTGAAAACAAGCTTTGTTGCTCCCCTCCAGAAAAGGGTTGTTCGTTGTTATCTCCTTTTACAGTGTCCTTGCATGTAACGTTGGCACTCCTTTTTCTTGGAAGAGTATTTGGAGGACTAAGGTTCCCTTGAGGACGGCCTTTTTTGCCTGGTCGTTGGTCCTAGGAAGATCCTTACTATGGACAATCTTAGGAAGCAACATTTCATTGTGATTGATAGGTGTTGTATGTGCAAGAGGAATGGGGAGTCCGTGGACCATCATCTCCTCCATTGTTAGGTCGCTTGCGCCTTAAGAAATGCCTTTTCCAGTTGGGCTGTCTTGGGTGATGCCTAGTGGTGTAGCTAACTTGTTTGCTTGTTGTTGTACTGGTGGTAGAACTTGAAGTGATGCTGTGTGGAATAATGGTGCCTTCTTGCCTCTTGTGATGTCTTTGAAGGAAAAGAAATGACATAAATTTTGAGAACCGCGAGATGTTGTTGGCGGAGCTTGAGTCCTTTTTATTTATTACTCTATATACTTGGACAGCTGCCGTTTGTAGCTCCCTAGGAGCTTAGTTTTCATAATTTTCTTGTTCTTTAATCTATTCCTAGTTAGGTGTTTCTTTTGTATACTTTCTGTGTATCTGAGTAGTGCTTTTCGGTTTTAAAATAAAAAATTCATGTCTAAGATGTTTTCTCCTTGAGTAGCTTCGGAGTTGATCTTCCTCAGAAGCAACATATATGTGGTAATTGTATTATATTTGCTTATGGCTAAGATGGGTCAATGGGACGGATAAACTGGGGTGCATTCCTTAATATTGTTACTATTTTGTTTGTTTTGTGTGTTGTTTTTTTTTGGGGGGTGGGGGGTGGGAAAGGAAGGGTGAGGTCATGAGCTAGGTATCAACGATTTTATAGCATGTAAGTTAAACGAGCTCCATCTCAAATGTCATTTCCTCTTTTTATTGGAATGGGATGAAGGGTGAGGTCATGGGTTCATGAATTACTGGATGTATGTGTATAACTTTTTTTTTGATAAGTAAGTAGTTGACTTTATTAAAAGCGTAGGCGCCCCGGAGTACACTGGAAGTATACAAGGAGGATCACCTAACTAGAAAGGGAAAAACGTACAAGGAAATAGATGTATGTGTATAACTTACCAATAAAAAAAAAAGGAAAAAAGATTTTTTCTTCTTTTTCTTCACCAAAGATATGATTTTCATTGAAATGAACGTGTGAGTGCATTCTTCTATAATTTTCCCTTCACGCACTCAAAAATCCCAAAAAAGGAACACTGTTCAGTTATGATTTGGGTTTGGGTGGTAATCCATTGATCTGGAATGGTTTTGCTGCCATATTTTGCATATGCAGTTTACTTATTAAATTGTTCAATTAGTGAATATGTTCTCTTCTTCCCACAATTCCAGCTTCAAGATACTGAGACAACTTCAGGAGAGTCAGAGGTTAAATTTCAGGTGTCCAGGGATACTTTAGGTGCCATGCTGAGATCAATGGCTTATATACGCGAGCAGCTTTCAAATCCTGTAAGCATTCTTTACCGAATCACCTAGGAATCTTTCTTTAATTGCACTATATTCCCTATAATACGACTGTTGGAATTTTATCTTGCAAAATATATCTTCACTAAACATCATTTACCAATAAACCTGATATATGATTAGTCTTTCATTGTGCAAAATGAAGCTTAATTAGGAAACCCAAGATAAATATCTTAGGGTAAGCTATTCACATGGGATAAAACCACACATTACTTATTCTTTCTGTGTTTGGATTAGTCTTACCCCTTCCCCTCACTCGATTAACATTTCTCTTGGATTGTGAAACTTTTTTGATATTGTACAAATGTGCATTATGCTAAACAATCATGTAATGCAGAAGTTAACATTTTGAAACTTATCTTCTTTACTCCTCAAGTTTTTGCCAGGAAAAGAGTGGGTGGGTGTGTGTGTGTGTGTGTGGGGGGGGGGGGGGGGGGGCAAATAATATAGAAAGAGACAAAAGTAAGAGGAGGATGAAGATGGTGGAAAGAGAAGGATGAGGGGGAGAAAAGAAGGTTTTTGTGAGGAGCCACAGCAAGAAGTCTGAAGAAGTGATTTGATGTTAAAATTTTTACACAGAAATAGAGAAAAAAATAGAAAGAGAAGGACGAGGGGGAGAAAGAAGGTCTGATGAGGAATGCAGCAAATAAGGCAGAGGAAGCAGTTGATTCTTCTTTCTTTCTTTCATCTTTGTTAATATGGAAATGATATCCCATTGATACTATACCCTACCCGGTGTGGGAGTATCCATTATATGTGGAGTATACTTTTTTCCATTGACTTTCAATTACTAAACCTGTCTTTTATTACTGTGACTATAAAATTCTTACTGGATAGATTTCTAGTATAATAATAATAATTATTGTCTTCATTCATTTGCTCTCTCCTCTCTCCATCTTCATCATTTATCTTTCATCCTATCTAGCCACTTTGGTCGTTAAATCATGAACTAACGTCACTGTCTCTCCCCGTTTAGCTTCTCTGGACCATAAAAAGGTTGCTTTTCAACCTCTTGATCTCGCAATCTGCCATAGCCTATATATAGCTTATAGTAAATTGGCAGTTTATTTAATAAGTGAGGCTTTCTCAAAGCACTTGTCTT
This sequence comes from Corylus avellana, assembly GCF_965113065.1. Classification (NCBI taxonomy): domain Eukaryota; kingdom Viridiplantae; phylum Streptophyta; class Magnoliopsida; order Fagales; family Betulaceae; genus Corylus; species Corylus avellana. The sequence continues at coordinate 9,581,708 of NC_142497.1, forward strand.
TCAAGCAGCATTCCCTTTATGAATGTAGTACATAGGGACTCCCAAGTGAAGTAAATAAAATGGGAGGCATGACAAAGGCGGAGCCAAGATTTTGGTTCACAGGGGGCAAGTTTTCTTTTATTATTAAACCCCTTTTTTTTTTTTTTCTCAATCCTTAGCCCTCTCATTGGAAAATTCTAAGAAGGAATTTTTTGTTTTAATGTGTTACTTATTCTTTTGGCTACAAGGAAATGAGTGTCTTCTATTAGACTAACTAAGGTTCTCGTTTTATAATTTTGTTGTAAGATCTAAAATTCGTTTCTTTCTCTCTCTTTTTTTTTTTTTTTTTTTTTGCTGAAATCGATTCTGTTGTTTTTATGTTTGTATGCTCTTGCACTGTGAAGGATCTTTTGCTTGAATTTGAATAAATAATTGGCAGTAGCTGGACTGAAGCATTTGAAGTGTATGGTGGTGTCACATTAAAGTATATGGTGAAAATTTGATTTTGTTGTTTTAATCATGAGACTTGTTTGGCAGGCCGAGACCCACTCAGAGCCTCAATCCAAAAAGCAAAGGAAGTAAAGCATGGTAATTTGTGGACTTCAAATTTCACGCCCAGATCCCCATGAATGGAAAAAGTAGGGTCTCTTTTCCGTTGGGATGTTTTCATTTTCTAATTATATGTTGGATAGCCTCTCTTTTCCCCTTCTCTGTAAGCTTGTCCAACATACTTGTACATGTAATGTATCAAACCTGTGAATTCAAGGCATCAAAGAGTCTTTGTTAGGTCTGATATGCTCCTTATCGTATCTTTCCCCATTGATAGATGACACCATCTACTTAATATGCTTGTTCTAGATTGTCTCCCCGTTCTTTTTGATAGGTTCATTTTTCTTCCACAAGAATTGGTCAGTAAACTTTCAATTTGGACTGATTTAACTACTCAGAATTCTCGATACAAACAGGCTGCCGTTTAGTTTCTAGCTGCCCCTTCGTTTACCAGATTGTGGATTTCTTGCATGTCAATCAAAGGAACATACTTGGTTGGATTAACAATTGGGGAAAATATCAAAGAATTACCTTGTGCTTTTGCTGAATTTGATTTAACAACCTCATGTAATTCTACTTTTGCAGTCAAATGCTTTGCCAAATTGGTAATATAATGCATGTGATATTACAATTATAACCATAAGATAATTAATAATAATAATAATAATAATAATAATAAAAAAAATCTTACACTATATTACCAAGCTAAAGTGGCTCTACCTAGCGAAGTTTGTGTTTGGGTAGAGGGTTGGCTATTGCAAGTAGGTGCTTTCTGACCTAAAAAAATTGATTTACAACCCCCACTCAGCTTAAAATTTATAATATTACCCCTCATTTTGTACTAAATGGATACTTTTCATTTCATTTGAAATGGAGATGATTCATTTCATTTGAAATGGAGAGGATTCTATTTCCTCAGCTCAAGAGTGGGAAAACCCCCCCTCCATACAAAAATGTCCCATGGAGCACAATGCCAATGCCAAAACATTTGGAAAGGGTCATATAACCAAATTAGTTAAGTTGGTTAGGTTAGTTTATATGATGACCTGGATTAGTTATATTTCTGTTAATTCATTTGTTGTATAAATAGAACAAATGAAAGCAAAGTATAATGCTGTTTTGTTTTTTCTTACAACTCTGCAACTTTGATAGGGGAGCAAAGTATTCTTAGTCAAGTTTTCTTTTCATGGTGTTTTCTTCCTCTGCAATTTCCATTGAAGATCTTCCAGTCCCTTCTACCTTCATCATGGTTATAGTCCTAGTTCTACATTGGTTTCTCAACCTTTCACTGGTGAGAATTACAATACTTGGAATTGTTCCGTGATTATGTCGTTAACAACCAAAAACAAAGTCGGCTTTAGTGATGGTACTCTTGAGCAAACCATCAAGTCCTTGAGATGTTTTACATCACACATGGATCAGGTGCTATAAAATGGTTTTGTCTTGGATTTTGAACTCAGTTTCAAAGGAAATACTTGCAAGTGTTATATATATTAATACTGCTGAAGAAATGTGGATCGATCTAAAATAGCGTTCTTTTCAATGAAATGGCCTAAGAATCTTTCAATTGCAAAAGGCCATTTCATCTCTATCACAGGAAAATGTATCGGTGAGTAACTACTTCACTTGTCTTGAAGGATTGTGGGATGAACTGAGCAATTATCGTCCTCTATCTACATGTTCTCGTGGCGCTTTGAAAAAACCTTTTTTTTTTTTTTTTTTTCCTATTCAAAAAGGCGGAAAGTGGCAACCAATGTAATTTTCCTCCTTGGGCATGACCATCAGGGTTCTCACCCGCTGTGAAATGTTCGGTTTGAGCCATAGCTACCTGGGAAGGCGAGTCCGTCACCATAGCCCCAAGAGAGTGCAAGTTGGTAAAACCCTTTCTTAGTAGCATCTGGTTCACAGGCTACTATTGCAAGCGGGGTCGAACCCGTTACCACTAGGAAGAAAAGAGGGGGGGAATTCAACCTTATCCCATGCTGTTTTACCAATTCAACTATCACCTTGGTAATAAAGAAAAAAACATTTCTTGATTACCACCAACATGAGTTATTTTATTTTTATTTTTTTCATTTCCTTACGGGATTGAATGAGTTTTTTTCTCACATTAGAGGACATATTGTCCTTCTTGATCTTCTACGATCAATTAACAAAGTGTGTTTTATTTTGTTCTTCAAGAAGAATGCCAGAGAGAAAAATTCATCATCAATTGGATCTTTAACTCATGATATTGATGCATTAATGACAAAGTATGTTTTAGCACCTCAAAATTGACATGCTTAGCGGAATGCCTCTCGTAAAAGATCATCCCACCCACAGTCATTGTGGTGTTATTGGTCATACTATTGAAAAATGCTACAAATTACATGGGTATCCACCTGGTTATAAGTTCAATAAAAGAAAATCCAATTCTTATTTTGCTAATTAAGCATCTGAGCAAGAAGTTCCTGGGTTACAAGTTCAATAAAAGAAAATCCAATTCTCATTTTGCTAATTAAGCATATAAGCATAAAGTTGCTCAATTGCCTATTACTCATGAGCAATGACAACAATTATCAGCTTTGCTCAAGCCTCAACCATTTGATGCACTTCCTTCCACTCATCAAGTGGGTAATATTCTTACTTCTGAATATCACTTTTTTTTCAAATATGTTAGGTGACTATCTTTCTTCTCCTATCTTCTTTCTTAGGCACTAAACATTTTGTTTTTTCATCTTCCACTTTGTTTCATGCTGCTTTAGTAATAGTCAAAATGATAATCCTTGGATTATCGATACTAGAGATATTGATCATGTACTTATATAAAAAAAATAAGAAAAAAAAGTAAGGATATTGATCATATGATCAGTTCTTTTTCATATTTAACCTTTATTGTTGTAGTTTCCACTTGTGTAAAACTGTCATATGGTTAATTTGCTTTAGTTACCCATACTGACACACTAAAATTTTCAGATACTCTTATTCCAGTTGAAGTTCTTTGTGTTCCATCATTTTCTTTTAATCTAATTTATGCCAATAAACTTATCAAAACTACGGTTTTTGCTTTATACTGTTAGAATTTCACTAAATAAATCTGTCTTACTCTATAGCATGTGCACAATAATGAAAAGAATGCAAGCGTACCTTCTTTGTTAGAAGATGAGTCTGCCATCTTCCTCCTTTTGTCCTGTTGTGTTGTGTGTGTAGAGGACACTAGTCTCTCAACCCTAATTTCTCTGATGATCTAATGAAGTATAATGGGCTAACTTCATTATATATGTAGGATGAGAGTACATGGCTTCCTCAAGTGCTTATAGAATTGGTCCAGCCCATTATGGACCCAAATATTAAAATGGCTATGCAGTCCACCCAAATGTGAAATAAAACCCAACATATACAACATTTGTTCAATTGGAATACAATTAGAATGGGTAGAGAACAAGGTGGCCTGTTTCATTTACAATACAAATCTCAATCACATTCTTATGCTCAAGTTTCAATTCAAGTCTCTTCCATAAATGTTGTTTATGTTGATATTTGACATTTAGACTAGGCCATATATCACATTCTTGAATAAAATTGTTGCATGGACTAATTAATTCCTCTAATTTCTTTTGAATCAAACAAATGTTGTACAGTTTGTCCCTTAGCTAAGCAACGTCGATTGCATTTTTCAATCAGCAACTCCGTTTCTTAGCATCCTTTTGAGTTGAGGTATTGTGATATTTGAGAACCATTATATGTTGAATCTACTAATGTTCTTGTTTCTTTCTTACCATTGTAGATTACTATAGTTGATTTACTTAAGTTTATCTCAAACTTGCTCCCATATTCAATCTTTCCTTCATTTGATCAAAACACAATAATAACTTATGTTGTGCAAAAAACACGTACACGCGATCACAATTACAGTTAAATAAGACGAGAATAATCACACATAAAATAACACCAAGATTTAAGTGGTTCCTTCAGTATGAGGTACGTCCACTGGCTCAGGCGATCATAACGAAATTCACTATGAAAGATGGAGTACAAAATATAGTAGAGAGAAAATCACTCAGATCCAAAATCCCAATACACCCAAATCTCACTATCACACAAAAGAGATTATTCCCCAAAGAGAATACAAAAGACAGAAATACTAACTCTTCTTCTTTTGCTGGGATACGATGGCGATTCGTCTCTATTTCTTTTTCTCTTCCACTATAGCACCCTTTCTTTTTCTCTCTTATTTTGACTCCTCCAAAATCAAGAAGAAAACAGTCAACGTCTTTTGATCACACACATAGCAGCCCACCTTTCTCACTTTTAGAGACTAACATTTGTGCAGCTCTATCTTGTGATACGGTGCTTACAGCCCTCAAACACAGCAGCCCACAAAATTATACTTGTGCAGCTCTGTTTTGCTTCTCTTGTGCACACACAAAAAGAACCAAAAAGCATATATATATATATATATATATATATATATATATAGCAAGCAAGCTAGGTTACTTTTGGGAGAAAAGTCCAAGTCGGTGCATTCCTCTCCCACTCCAAGTTGGAATATGAAACCAAAGCTTACAAGGACTTAGTAAAAGCAATGGACCCCACACCAACCCTTGATGGGTTAAGGCACACACGTCAACACCTTAGAATTAATTTTTTTGTGATCCAACAATGGTGAATGGTTGATTTTTATTCTTAAAATGAACAATTGATCTCTAGAGTAGTGTTGAAACGCTTCAACAAAAGGCTATTGTTCAATGTAAACATCAACATTTATTGAATATGGCAAGAGCTTTGAGGTTTCAAGCTCATCTTTTTTTCCTGTAGTGATTGTATACTTACTGTTGTACATGTCATAAATCGCATTCCAACCCCTCGGCTTTTCCAATAAATTTTCATATGGAACACTATTTTCCATTACTCCAACCTATTCTCAGCATCATGTCTTTGGATGTCTTTGCTATGCATCTACTCTCACCAGTAGCCAGTAGGGGCGAAAATCTAGAACCGCTAACCGCTTTTTTTACATATATATATTTTTATTATATAATAATAATAATAATAAGAATATTTATACTTATAACATGATTAATTGATGATTAAATCATATGATTATATAATAACAAATTATACATGTATGTTAATCCAATGTATGTTAGTATATTATAAATTATAATTATACATATATGCATATTGAATAATATAAATGTATAAGATCAATACTTAATCATGTGATTCAATGACAGTTCAAATGCTTAATCACATGATCAATTAATTATTAAATCATATGGTTAAATAATAACAAATTATACATATATAACATGACATAAGTATACAAATTCATACTAATACAATAATTATTAATTAAGTATCTAGAGACTTAGTTCCAATACATGTTATAAATTATAATTTTACATAATAATAATAATACTAACTCCCCCTTAGTCTTTTGATTCTAATATAAATATATTGTTTGTATGTTAGATAATATATATATATATATATTGCCTACACTTGTGCGAAGGCAATATAAAGCAGATCGAAAGTCTGTACTTGTATTTAGGTGGAAAGTCTGTACTTTAGGTTTTCAAGTAAACCTCTCTTCAAACTCTTCTTGTTTGTCCCAGATTGGAAACAAACCAACTTATTACACTTTCACTCCTCTATATAAAGCAGCCCTTCATTGCCTGGCTAAGACCAACCTCACTAAGACCTAGGAAGCTTGGCTAAGCCCAAGCCTGGCGCGCCATAGGTGCACAAGCCGGGTTTTAGTGCAAATTTTTTTTTTCTTGGCGCACCGTAGGTATACAAGCTGGGTTTCAGTATAATTTTATTTATTTTTTATTAAAAGCGGAGGCGGTTATTTATCTGCTAACTGCTAACCAGACGAGTAACCGCCTAAGCTATTAACCACCTAGCAATTAGCGGAGACAGTTACTAAGATTTACTAACCGCCTAGGTAGTTGTGGTTAGTGGTTTTAGTCACTAACCGCTAATTGCAACCATCTTTTCACCCCTACTCACCAATACAAAATTTAACTCACGTGCTAAGCCTCGTACTTTTATAGGATAGCCCTATAGAAGCATATGATACAAGTTGTTTGATGTTACTACAAAGTCTGTACTTGTATCCGGAAATGTAATTTTTCTTGAGGATATTTTTCATATGAATCATCAAAGTTTAATATGTCTACTCTAGATGATTGATTTGTTCTTCCTAAATAAGTTTCTAATGATGTATCTTCATTTCTTATATTCCATTACATCCTACTAATCTTGAACACAGTGCCGAGCCAGGGTTTTGGTTCAAGGGAATCAACACAAATTTATTGATTAAAAAATTAAAAATACTAAAACATATAACTAACGCAATAAATAAATAATTCAACAAATTTAATTATTGTTTAAAACATATAAATGTAACTTACAATTTATTTTATCTCTTAAAATTCTTTATTTAGTTTTCCTCCTGGACAAGACTTCATACCTTGAAATCATTGCATGATTACTTCGTTGCTAATAGTTTTGAATATATAATTTTCAATGTACGTAACTAGACAATCATTTATCCACTAATCTCTCATTCAGTTACGTAAACGATTTTTAACAATATTTATTGAAGAAAAAGCTATTTCAACAATTGAAGGGTAGCTTTGAGCCGCCCCTTTGTGCGTAGCCACCCCAATTTTTGTATTACCATAATCACCTCTGTTCCATCTACCGCCTTTATACGATTCTTGACATCCTCAGGCAAGTGCAGTGGTGGGTTAGGAAAGGGGGGCAAATCCAACTTCTACATCTTTGATATCATATCGGTGGTGGGTTCTTTGTTAATATATTTTTAGACTTCTTTTGGCTTATCTTGAAATCAATGTCCTCTACCCGCTCCCATAGCTTCTCTTCAAACCATTCTTTGGGCTTTGAGCTTGTACAACAGAAGTCATGATCTTTTCAAAATCAAACCCTTATTTCTTGGGGCTGTCCACAAGTTTACTTTTCTATAGTTCTCGTAAGTCTATGCATAAATACAAATAAACAATTTATTTTCCAAAAACAAACAAACAAAAAAATTATTAGAAAAAAAAAAAAAAATTAACGCTTATGAATTATTGAGCACCCATGTGCACTAGTGGGAGATCGGATGTCCTCGATGGTGGACATCGTAATTCTTGAATGATTTGAATCTGGTCTATTATAGGTATTCTTCTCAACTCTGATCTCTTCCGGTTATGGGTCACTTGGTTAGTTGACATGGCTGACGATTAGCTTTTTTAGGGCTTTTGGCGATCAAAGTTTGTAAGAGAAGAAGAAGAAGAGAGGAAGATGATGTTTAAGAGCTTTCGATTTTATGTGAAATAGATCGAAGCGGGTTGGCTCATATTGAATCAACTTAATTTTCCCATTACCTCACTCAAATACTTTCCATTTTAAGAAACTTCTTTTATGACCAACGCTTTTAATATCTATAAAAGTTCTTGTCTGGTTTTTGCATTTTTTAATAAAGCTTCACATCTTCATTGAGCTTGATTATATGCACTACTGTGAGCCCCAACATGACTATGTAACTTCTCTTTCTTCTTCCAATTTTTAGACCATTCAATAACAACACAAGTCTTCTCCTACTTGATTTCCAGTATCTAGTTTGAAGATATAACAATATAAGTAATATGCAACATTTTTTTAAAATTTTTTTTTTCAACCAATCACCATATTCTTTGAACCATGTTGGATTAAAACGGCACCATGTTTTTCCAAATTGTGCTTTTGAAAAATCACAGTTAAGTGGTTGACAAGGTCTTTTCTGTTGTACGCTCTTTGAATTTGATCTCTATCACTAGGATGATAATTATGAATTTTTTTTCTTAAGCAATGATCTACTAACAGATTTGATAAATCGATCTTGAAATGAGCTCATTTAGAATTTGATTGCAATTCAATAAAATCATTTTTGTTCATCATACTCTTAGGTAATTACAATTATATATTTCATATTATTAAAAAATATGTAACAAAAACTATATATATATATATAGATAGACACACACACAATTAATTAAAAGAGCAATTTAAATATTAAAGCTCATAATTGTAAAAGTTAAATTACATATCTCTTAGTTTCTAAAAAAATATAGCAATTAATTGGAATTGTTGAAAGCTTCAAATAGGATAAAATATTGTAAGGGTAATCATAAATTTCAACTTGTTTAATGGTGGCTTTAAAGATGCAAAAGCAAATTAGTGTTTTAAATATGGACACATGTTAATTTTATAGAATAGGTTGGAGGAGATTCCTCCAACCCAGTTTGGAAGAAAATTCTGTCCTTTTTTTTAATAGTAGAGACAAAGTTGAAATAAATTTTATTAAAAACTCATGTGCATTTCACATGTTATTAAAAAAATGGACACATGTCACTTTTATAGACTAAGTTGAAGGAAATTCCTTCAACCCAGTTTGGAGGAAAACTCTGTCCTTTCAGTATTGCTTCCAACGTTTTGTCACGTCACAAAAAATAAAAAATAAAAAAATATTAAATTAGAGAAATGACAGGATGACACACAGATAGACAGAGGATTTACAAATACTAAATTACACGCAGCGTTTTTTGAAATCTAAATAGGACGTCGGTAATACCCCAAAAAATAAAATTCATTTTAAAAATATATAAATCCTTTGTAAAATACACATGGTTTCAAAATAAAGTTTCTTTATATATATATATATATATATATATATATATATATATATATATATCAAGGGAAGATTTGATCCTAGAACCTTGAGGATCAATACTAGACTTTAGAGGCTCGTTCCTCATGCTGCATAAACTCGATTTCACACCCAAAAACCCTAAAAATCGACCCTTTGATCTATTTAATCATCTGTTAGCCTTTGGGGACCCATTTTGCTAGAAAACCTAGCGTCCTAGAGCGTGGGGAAGGTTGCTACCTTTCCACCTTAGGGACATTTATTTCTTCTGCAGTTTAGCAGGTACTAGATCGAGTTAGAGCTTAGAGTCTTTCACCGAGCTTGCGATGTGGAGCGAGAAAAATAGGCACTTTTATTGTGTCTAAGTAGTTAAGAACTCTAGGAATATATTAGGCAATAGTTAGTTGTTGTTATCTTTAATGGATTTTGTATTGTAGTTTTATTTAAGAGATATTTTTTAAGTATTAATTGAAGCTCAGATCATATTATTCCGCATGTCTTATACTCTCATAGATGTTTAGAGTAGTGTTTCCCAATTAACACTCCCTAATAGTTGACGTGGAAGTTCTACCTTAACTCCCAGGTTATTATTTTTATTAATTTATTATGGCGAGTTATAGTTAGATACCTTTGGACTTGTTTAGGAAAGTAAATAAGTCTGTGAGTCAGTCAGAAAGGACCATCCAGATCTTAAAAGACAGGATGAAAATGTGGGCTCGATTTCAAGGGGAGCTGAATTCAATATCTTCCATTGATCGAGTTCATCTACAACAATAGTTTTCAGGTGACTATTGGAATGGCATCTTACAAGGTATTGTATGGGCGCAAGTATCGCTTGCCCTTGTGTTGGAATGAGGTAGGTGAGACACAACTATTGGGGTCAAACTTAGTCTAAGACACAAAGAAGAAGGTTGCCCTCATCCGACTGAGAACAATGGCTGCCCATAGTAGGCAAAAAGGCTATGTGTATAAATGTGTATCACAGTTCATCCATTTTCCATCGAATTTAACATACATTCTTAAAGAAAGAGGCTAAGTAAAGAAGAAAATTGTTAAATAGGGTCAATTGCAACATTTTAGTTTTTTTAGGGGACAATGCAAATCGCTTGCTAATTTAAAAAAAAAAAAAAAAAAAAAAAAAAAAAAATTATAGTTTTTCCTTATTTTTTTTATAATTTGAGGAATGTTATACTTACTTCAATTTCTTTACACAATTTTTTCACACTTATATGTAGCTTTTAAAACCACTATTTAATCAATCCAATAAAGATCCATCTCATACCAAATGGTGATTTTAAAAGCCACCTGTGGGTGTAGAAAAATTGTGTAAAGAAGTGAGAATAAGTGTAACATTATTCTTATAATTTATCTAATCTAATTTCGAAGCAGGTCAATTGAAAACGGAGCTTTCAAAATTTATTCTTCCATTGAACCAATTACACATGTATTCTTCCATTTCGCTCTTACATTCCATAACAAGAATAATAAATAAATAAATAATGAGAAAAAAAAAAAAAAAAAAAAAAAGATTAAAAGAAAAGCAAAAATCTTGCTTTTCATCTTAGGGTTGTCAATCAAAACGAGTCGGCACTTGCCCATAAACGATTGAAAAAAAAAAAGAAGGGTTAAATACCTTTGACCACCCCCCTCTCTGGTTTAATAACTTTATTTTTTGTCTCATGCACTTTGTTTTTTATCACAGATGGTACCTCAGTATTCATAAAGACGGAGATGGTACTTTCGTCTAAGTTCTGTCCAAAATTTTACGGAAATCTACTCCAACGCCCCAAAAAACTTCTACATATGTCCATATACTTAATTAAAAATAAAATTAAAAACATTATTAAATTTAAAAAAAAAAAAAAAAATTGGAAGCCACCCCTGGCCCTTTTGGGGGTGGCCAAACCACCCCCAAGGGCCCTTGAGGGTGGTTCGGCCACCCCCAAGCTGCAAAATAGGGGTGGTTGAGCCACCCCCAACAACCTTGGGGGTGGCTCGGCCGCCCCCATTTGGCCTAGGGTGGTTCGGCCACCCCAGACCGGCCGGTCCGGGGGTGGCCAAACCACCCCAAACCAACCAGTCTGGGGGTGGCTGAACCACCCCTAAGGGCCAACCCTATTTTTTTTTTTTTTTTGCATTGGCCTTTTGGGGTTGCCGAACCACCACAATGTGGTTTAGCCACCCCAAATCGGCCAGTCTAGGGTGGCCGAAACCATCCTAAGCCAAACAAGGGTGACCAAGCCGCCACCTCCAATAGCTTTGGAGGGTGACCGGCCACCCCTTAAGGCAAAATGAGGGCGGCCAACCACCCCCATTTTGCCAAATGGGGTGGATTCCAACCACCCCTTTTCCAAAAAAATAATAATAATAATTTAATTTAATTTTTTGATGTTTTTAATTAAGTATATAGACACATGCCGAGTTTATAGGGGCGCTGACGTGAATTTTCGTCAAATTTTGAATGGAAGTTAGACGGAGATACCGTCCTCGTCTTTATGAATAACCGAAGTACCACCCATTATAAAAATACAAAACTTAGGGCAAAAAATAAAATTGTTAGACCACAAGGGCAAGAGAGTATTTAACCCAAAAAAAAAAAGGGTTACTGCTTGTGATAAGTTGAGATTGCATTTTGTTCGTTCTCAAACCCAAACTTTAATCACACATGAAAGAAAGGAATACAGTAAGACCAATAAATAAACAAGTTAATAAATGCTATACATGGTAAAAGACATTTTTTTTTTTTTTTCCTTCCTTTTTCTCCTTCCTCTTTGAAGTCGAAATATGTCAGGACAATGTTCCAAGTCAATGGCCTTCCGTGCATACAAAGAGCATCCAAATTTGTTTGCATAATCTTTTCAAAAAAAAAAAAAAAATTGTTTGCATATACTTCTCCAACTAATCATTTACTTGCAAAACAAAAGTAGGAAAAGAAGAAAAAGCTGAATGTTGGATACGAAGATTTTTCAATACACAATCTGCACTAGCATACTTCATTTCAAAAAAAAAAAAATCACAACCCTTTGTTCATAATTTTGATCCAAACAATACAAACTTAAGAATGGAGGTAAACAAATGGAAAACCTTTCCAATTCTATTATCCACTAAACTTTACAACAAGAAGTTTTTGTTCACTTTTAAAATATTCCCACCCCAAATTTATACAGAAATCTCTTACCAAAAGAAAGCAAGTGGGAGAAAGAATACATCACAGTTTCACATCACTAACACATGGGAAAACTGTGAAGCAGATACCAACCAGAAAGCAAGAAATTCACATCCTACTGGATTTCAGTGCATATGGCAGTTGCTGCTTCAACCAGATTGTTGTAAAATAACAGCAGTGAACCTTGGACCAGATCAGAAGTAGCTTTTTCTCGAGGAACTTGAATGTTGCGCAGCTCTATCATCATACAAACATAGATGCCTACAAGCTCCTGTAGTCTATCACAGTGACCTCATCGTCTGGTGCATCTAGGTCTTGATAACTGCAACAACAACAAAATCGAGTGCAGTCAGCATGTCCTCTTTACACATTATCAATCGGAGGCAAAAGGATACACAGAGAGCAAACTGGCTAAGCCCTAAAAAAAAGGCATCGGAGACAGCACTGTCAAACATCAGCAGAGAAAACATCACCACATGTTGACTGCAGATGGGTTTTAGTAGAGCTTTGTATCCCAGAGAGTTGTACATATCTCAAAAATTTAAACTAAACAAGAATTGGTTTCATGGTGGCAGTGGGAAACTATTTTGAGCATCATGAAAAGATCAGCAGAGAAAACGGAAAAACCTTCTGTATAAGGTTCGAAATGGTGATATATTATATAATATATAATATTTGTGTGTGTACGGGAGCGCAACTTGGGATAAACTATGATAAATTATGGCAATGTCCAATCAATCTTGATGAGGTCTTACTCATTTTCACCCATTTGAAGGAAATTTTGTAATAATTGAAGGTCCATGAAAAAAATGGTCTATGTCTCGACTTGGGGACGCACTAGCCCCATCTATGTGCTACCCAAAATGATAACAGTTACGGCTTCCTCTACTTACTTTTATGTCAAACCTCATATATGATGCAACACAATCCAATAGAGTATTACAATCATCTCCACATCTCCACTCAAAGATCCATGACATTATCGTTAGAGACTGTTGAACTACAGTGCCCTTAAGTAATATGGTGGTACTAAGTTGGCTTCAATACCATTATCACGACCCAGGAAAGCACAAGCCACATTTATGCAATACCTCAAAAAGACTAGTCACAATCAAGGCTATCCGAAATTGGTTACATTGCCCAAATCAATGACGTAGATCTTTTGGTGTAGCTAATGCATCCCAGGTAATAAAAAATGGTACCACTCTTAGTAACACTGCGGATCAGGGGCACTAAAACGCAACATAGGCGCCAGTGAGGAGACATAAGACTTTTTTGAGTGGAAGAAATAGTACCCCATTATAGGTGGATTTAGATTGTGAAGGAACTATGTAAGCATGTATTGAATCTCAAACTGAATATGTACTAGTTTGATCTAGGCTATATAATTAATTAAGGAAAATTTCAATAGCAACTAGTTCTTTTGGAGTATTGCACCGATGTAATGCGTCTGTGACCCATGACAAATAGTATCAAAACCAATTTGATAACATATTCCTCGTGGGCATTGCAATGCCAATTTGATAACCTATTCCTCCTGGGCACTCCAATGCAATGTATGCCTTGACAAAAATGTACAGGATTTGAATGGAATATATCGGTACCCCATATTAGTTTTTGCGAAGGCATCATGCAGAGGTGTGATGAGTTTCATATCAAATGTGTACCAAGTTGATTAGACTATACAAGCAACTATGGCACTCGTGACCAATCTTTTGAGAGTATCGCAAAGATGAACTATTTTGTCTCTAGGATGTGAGACTCTAATTATGGTATATATGCTTTGTTATCTAACATTAAAATTATAGTTAAAAACCCATATCATTTGGCTCCACTAGTTCAAAAACCAGATTTAGAATAAGTAAAATTTTACTATATATAGATTTATCTGAACCATGTTGATCTACAAATAGGTGCAGCCCCATCAATTTTGATAGGGCAGCACCCCGTCATAGTATATCCACACACATATATGCACATTGCACACAGAAAGGAAGATGGCAAAATAGGTTGTATCTGTCTTGATAAAGTTACATTATTGAATCTCACGAAGATATATCCAGTTTAGCCAAGCTACTTACATATGATTGGTTATGGACTAGCATATATCCTCACAGCTTCAATAACACTAACCCTTTAGTTTCTTCAACTAAATACTATCATTCCTACTCACTAATTGGTCTTCATAGTGACTAGACAATTGTAGTGCGCCATTTCAAGTTTTATCCCTTAAAATCAACCACTTTAATCTATTAACTCTAGTTAGACATATTTTACAGAAAATTTCCAATTGTCCTGCATCACCAAACATGATTGACCACAACCATGTTACAAACAATGTATATATTACCAGTATCCCCAACTTCTGAATATTTTCCAACAATCTATTGACAGTTATCTTAAGTTCTGGGTATTTACCAACAATCCAAGGTTCTCCGTCCCCTAAATTCTGAACCCATTCACACTACTAGCACCTCATGGATTCGGCGATATCTCTTCCACTTCTAAAACCTTTTGACGTTACAGAATCTTACCTAAATATTTACACCAACATCGACCTCAACAACCTAAATATGTGGACAAACAACATAAACAATAGCGCCAAATCCAAATACTAGCAAGTTACATTAATTACATAATGTAACATTCACTAAACAAGCTTATGCTAAGTTTATATGATTAACATTATGAACTTTTTCCACAATATGCCTTGCTACCCAGTCATGATTTTTGTTTTCTCACTGAAAATGTTAAAATTCTTCCACTTCCATTTGATGAGGAAGCTAAATCGATCTTCATAATTATAGCTCTTCAAAGTTGCTGTTGTATGATATTATCTTCACTGTAAAACATCTATGCCAAACAAAGCCTAATGAAACGACAAACCAGACAAAGCATAGAGACATGCAAACAAAGATAGACAAGCCGGAAAGAGAAAGGCAGCAAGTAAATGGACAATTTTCTTTTTCCAAAAAAGTTTACCCATCAATTTTGAGACAAAAAAACAAAACAAAACAAAAGACCAAGGAGCACCATGAAGTAGGGGATTGGACTAAATCTTTGATTGCAAATTACCTGCGTAGACGTCGAGGATCTTGCCTAAAACCCGGAGAAAAAGAAAGAATAGGACCTGGCCCAGTTAACTGCGAACCAGCCCGCCCATTTCTACCACCACCTTCAAAAGGGGGAGGACCACCCTGCTCACGCAACATCCGCATTGCCACTTCAGGTGGAGCAGGAACAAAAGGCCCTAATGGACTGCAATTACAACAATATAAAAACTCTCATAAGAAATATCAAAATAAGATACCAATTGCAATCACAATTTACATTTTGCTTGCACTGTCAACGTACCCAGCACCAGGAACAGGCATCAATACTGGCGGAGGGGCTATATCAGAGGGAAAAGGAGCAACACGCATTCCCTGTCCGCCAAAAGTTTCATACATTGGTTCATCAAGATTTCCTCCATCTGATCCATCATTGTTGGATTGGAAATCACTTGACTGTGGGTTTTCGGACCTATCATATTTTTCACTACCATTAGCTCGATTATCACGTTCTCTACGATTGCCACGTTCATCTTTCAATCGATTATCTGGACCTAGTCGACGTCTCAGTGGCCTGTCCTTCTGCAGAGAAAACTCTTTCTTATTAATAAAGAGAACAATAATTATACTCCATCCATCCCAAAATAAGTCCCTTAGCTTAAAAAGGCCCAATGTTTAACAAAGAAGAACAAGTACAAAGATCTCACCAAAATGCTCAAAGGTAGGCATTAGTTTTAATGTGTCATAGTTGCTTTTCTTTTTTCCAAAAGGTAAGGGTAGTACAGGAAGATGTAGGTAAAAAAGTGCTGACTATTTAGTGTAGACACTTTATTTTGGGGCATCCCGAACAAAAAAACAAGACACTTGTTTGGAATTTAGTAATAACAATCAAAAACATCAACAACAGCATTCACAGTGACATCGAAGCAACCAGACGGATTGGGCAGAAGGAGCGATAGCAAGAGGAGGGATGTGGTTACATATCTTTTAATGTGTGCTTCCTTATGAACAGATTACTCTCAAAGCAGGGTAGAGTAAGTTGGAGTGCAGGAAAACACAAATCTAAAACCAAAAGACACGTCTGATATAGGCTACCAAAAGTTGAACATTCAAGATAAGTGGCAGTAAATGTCATGAAACCTAACAAGCTCAGACCTATAGGCAAAGTGTATCAGATCCTTCATTTCTTATCCACAGCTAAATTTAAATTTCTCAAACCTAACAAGCTCAGACCTATAGGCAAAGTATATCAGATCCTTCATTTCTTATCCACCACTAAATTTAAATTTCTCAAAGTTTTACTCAACAGGAGTTTGGGAGGCAAGACACAATTGAGACTTGGTGGTTAAAAAGATACCCCCTGGTCATAAGGAGCCAATTACAAATAAAATTTCCTATTCCATCATAATGATCAACAGCCTCCATGCCTGAGATTTATAATGACAATTTTCTTTCTCTTTCCTCAAATATTAACAAGAGATGATCAATACATACACGAATGAAATGTAAAAAAGATAAAATAAAACAAATATATAGATGTAAATAATTTTTTTTTTTTAAAAAAAAAAACCATTTTAGCTATATTTAGATGATCAATATATTGAAAAGGCTTGAGTGGGAATTTTGAAATCTGTCTAAGAGCAAACCTAGACAGCCTGTAAAGGCACTTGCTTAAGCCACAACAGCATATCCTAGCCTTCTTCTCCAGGGACCATTTTCCATATATGTACCATCAAAAATGGAAAGGGATTAAAGGAGAAGAGGTCTGGGAGGGGGGAGGGTGACAAGAGCTTATAACATTTTTTTTTTAATGGAGATATACAAGCTATACAGAATCACAGGTTGAACATAAGCAAGTATTCAAACCCCCTCACTAGTAAAACAACTACAAGCAAGAGGGCCAGTATCTACAAAATCTTAGAAAGATGTACTAGGATGCACTCCAAAGGCTGCTATTAGAGGTAAAGGCTCCTAAGAATATTCAGGAAGCTTCCGGATCTGGTTTACCTACAACTCACAGCAAGAATGGCTGGAATTCCACATTCAATGGGACTCACATTTAAACTCGTAAACATCAAATAAACAAAGAAAAGAATAGAGCCCAAGTTTCTTTCTTTTCTTTTTTTTTTGGTTCAAAAACCATGGGAACAGCAAAAATAAAGAGATGGTTAAGGGACACAAAAATGTAATCTATGATGCCCATCTGACATTAAATACAACAGAAATTCATAGGTATTACCAGTTTTTGTATTTTATTATGCTGGGGTAAGGCCTATGTACATTTATGTGACTTCTAGACAGCTAAATGAATCTTCTACTTAAACAAATACAAACTGACACAAATACACACACACACATATATATATATATATAGATGGGTAGATAGATAACTAGTTGTTCCCAAAGCTTATTTACAAACCAATATACATAGCCATTTCCAATATCAAGAACCAAAAGCACTGGCTGCACATGCGAATGCCAATTCTGGAAGTCATGACATCTAACAGCCTCTAGTAATGTCACGGGTTTGACAGGCTCTAGAAATTATCTTCTCTACTTTTCTCTTGGTAAAATATATCAAA
Source organism: Corylus avellana (assembly GCF_965113065.1). NCBI lineage: Eukaryota > Viridiplantae > Streptophyta > Magnoliopsida > Fagales > Betulaceae > Corylus > Corylus avellana. Next base: position 9,599,711 of record NC_142497.1, read on the forward strand.
CCTAATTTCCAATTCGACTAATTCTGGTATACAGCTCTTATCAAGCACGTCAATGATGTAATAACTCCTTCTTCAACATGTTCTAAATTTCTTCTTCTCCAGGTTTAGCAATTATTTTTAGTAAGTAATAATTTATTGGAAAGAAATCAAGCAAAGCCCTCGTACACGAAATGCATACAAGAGAGACATTCACGCTATAGGAGTTTAAAATCTAAAAAGTCAATAAGATCTAAAGATTCAAAGAGGAAAAAGAAAGACTACACTCTACAGCCCAATCTAAGAGGAATCTCAGAAAAGAGAAATTTAAAGAAAGCATAGGGGTCTCGCAGTCCTCAAAGTGGTATTGAATCCTTTCTCTCCAAATGTTCCACATTAAGAACAAAAGAATAGCTTTCCAAATAGCCTCTTGGGAATGTCCACGCCCTTGATTCATCCAACAATGTAGCAGCTCTAGGATGCTGCTAGGCATAGTCCACAAAATTCCAAATAAGTTGAGAACCATGTACCAAAGATCATTAGTGTACTCATAGTGGATGAGGAGGTTATTCACGAGCCCTAAAATCAGGAATTCCTGGTGTTTTGTGCAAGCTGGACTTGGAAAAACGCTATAGGAGTTTAAAATCTAAAAAGTCAATAAGAACTAAAGATTCAAAGAGGAAAAAGAAAGACTACACTCTACAGTCCAATCTAAGAGGAATCTCAGAAAAGATAAATTTAAAGAAAGCATAGGGGTCTCGCAGTCCTCAAAGTGGTATTGAATCCTTTCTCTCCAAATGTTCCACATTAAGAACAAAAGAATAGCTTTCCAAATAGCCTCTTGGGAATGTCCACGCCCTTGATTCGTCCAACAATGTAGCAGCTCTAGGATGCTGCTAGGCATAGCCCACAAAATTCCAAATAAGTTGAGAACCATGTACCAAAGATCATTAGTGTACTCATAATGGATGAGGAGGTTATTCACGAGCCCTAAAATCAGGAATTCCTGGTGTTTTGTGCAAGCTGGACTTGGAAAAAGCCTACAACTATGTCAATTGGGAGTTTCTCTCCTACCTTATGGGACGCCTTGGCTTTGGTTCAAAATGGAGGAAATGGATTTCTGCCTATATCTCCACAGCCCAATTCTCTATATTAATTAATGGTAGTTTGCATGGTTTCTTTGCTAGTGCTAGGGAACCTGCTTTCGCCCCTTCTATTTGTGATTGTCATGGAAAATCTTAGTAGGATGCTGTCTAGAGCTATGGCTAGGGTGTTATTTATCTAGTTTTAGGGTCGACCTCCAAAACGCAGCCTCTTTGGAAATCACCCATCTTCTTTTTGTGGATGACACCCTTCTTATGTGTGATGTAGATCGAGGTCTGATCCTTAATCTGGAACATATTCTCTTGGTTTTTTTAGGATATTTCATGTTTGGAGGTCAATCTTCAAAAATCAGAATTAGTTGCGGTGGGGGAGTTGCAGCATCAGGAAGAGTTCGCTGACATTCTGAATTGTATATCTTCTCTACCATTTCAATATCTAGGACTTTCTTTGGGCACTTCATTTAAGTCAAAAGCTATTTGAGATGAGGTGGTTGAGAAAATGGAAAGAAGATTGGCTAGTTGGAAGAAGATCTATTTGTCTTGAGGTGGTCGTCTAACCCTTATCAAGAGCACGTTATCCAGTCTATCTACGTACTTCTTGTCCCTTTTCCCTTTACCAGTTGGTATAGCTACAAAATTGGAATGTCTTCAAAGGGAATTTCTTTAGGATGGAATAGGTGGTGAACCTAAGGTTCATCTAGTGAACTAGAAGACTATGCTCCATAATTCCTAGAGGAGAGGGTTGGGTGTGAAAAAAAACTAATGCTATTTAATAGAGCTTTAAAAGACTGAGGGTTAGAAGTCTTCTTAGAAATTGGAAGGTGGATATAGTGTGCTTCCAGGAGACTAAGGTGGATTTTATTTCTTATCACTTTGTGAGGAGTTTGTGGGGATGTTCTTATGTGGAGTGGTGCTATGTTCCGTCCAGAGGGGCCTCGGGAGGAATTTTGGTTATGTGGGATAGAAGGGTTGTTACGAAGGTTGAGGTTGCTTTGGGCAGGTTTGTGGCAGCTGTTTCCTTTAGGAATGTTGATGATGGGTTTGTGTGGGCTTTTGGGGGGGTGTATGGTCCAAACAAAGACAACATTAGCTGTTACCTTTGGGAGGAACTGGTGGGCCTTATGAGTTGGTGGGACATGCCTTGGTGTATTGGTGGGGACTTTAATGTTACTCTTCTCCCTAGTGAAAGGTCGAGGGGACTTCATTCTCGTTCCGCTATGAGGGAATTTGCAGATTTCATTGCAGAGTAGGGTCTTATGGATCTTCCTTTAGCTGGGGGGGTTTCTACTTGGTCTAATAATCACTCTTGGTCAAGGCTAGATCGATTCCTAGTCTCTACTGATTGGGAAGTTCATTACCCAGGTGTGCGACAAAAAAGGATGCTTCGTGTTTGTTCGGATCATGCTCCTATTGTTCTTGATTGTAACTGTTTTTTGGGTGGCAAGAGACCATTCAAGTTTGAAAATATGTGGCTTAAAGCGGAGGGGTTTGTGGACAAAGTTAGAAGCTGGTGGGGTTCTTATCATTTCCTTGGTACTCCAAGTTTTATTTTGGCAAAAAAAATGCGAGCTCTCAAGGAGGATACTAAGAGATGGAATAATCAGGTTTTTGGCAATGTGGAAGGGCACATCAAGGCTCGGATGGAGGATTTAAAGATTCTTGATAGGGTGGAGGAAGAGAGAGGTTTATCCTCTGAAGATATTGAGAGGAAGGAGTCTCTAATAAGAGAATTGGAGACCTTACTGTTACAAGAAGAAATTAGTTGGAGGCAAAAATCTAGGGTCCGGTGGTTGAAAGAGGGAGATAAATGTACGAAATTTTTTCATCGGATGGCCAATGCAAATCGAAGACATAATACTATAGAGACATTGATTGTGGATGGCTCAACCACTTCAGATCAAGAGGTTATTAGTGACGATGTTACCCATTTTTACGAGGCCCTCTTCAAAGAGAGTCTCACTTGGAGACCGAGGCTAGATGACCTTGATTTTGACATATTGGATGTTGGGGAGGCCACTAGGTTGGAGGCCCCGTTTGAGGAAAGGGAGGTATGGGAGGTGGTAAAAGGGATGGATAGGGACAAGGCTCCAGGTCCGGACGGCTTCTCTATGGCTTTCTTCCAGGATTGTTGGGATGTGATCAAGGGGGACATTATGGCGGTCTTTGCGGAGTTTCATGATCGAAGTAAATTTGAAAAGAGTCTAAATGCCACTTTCATCTCTCTTATTCCGAAGTCTCATGGAGCTAATGTTATTAAGGATTTTCGTCCGATTAGCCTTGTGGGAGGGACATACAAGATTATTGCCAAGGTCTTGGCTAATAAAATGAAGAGAGTAATGAACAGGGTTATCTCTAAACCCCAGAATGCTTTTGTTAAAGGCAGGCAAATACTGGACTCCGTTCTCATCGCCAATGAGTGTCTGGATAGTCGTATCAGATCAGGGGAACCCGGCTTATTGTGCAAATTGGACATGGAAAAGGCCTATAATCATATGAATTAGAAGTTCCTCCTTTATCTTCTGAGAAGGTGCAGTTTTGGAGATAAATGGTGCTCCTGGATCGAGCATTGCATTTCGTCTGTGAGATTCTCAGTCTTGATTAATGGATCTCCTTCCGGATTCTTTGATAGTTCATGTGGAGTGAGGCAAGGCGACCCTCTTTCTCCATTCCTGTTTGTTTTGGTCATGGAGGCCTTCAGCAGGTTGATTGATGCCTCGATAGATAGGGGTCTCATTTCTGGGTTTTCTGTGGGGGCTAGAGAAGCGGATCAGGTAATCGTCTCTCATCTCCTCTTTGCTGATGATACTCTGGTTTTTTGTGGGGCAGACCCTACTCAAGTAAGAAATATTGGTGCCTTACTTGTATGCTTTGAAGCTGTCTCTGGGTTAAAGGTGAACTTGGCCAAATCCGTTCTGGTCCCTGTAGGCACTACGGAAAATGCGGACATGTTGGCTGGTATTTTGGGATGTGGTACAGCTACTACGCCGTTAAAGTATTTGGGTCTCCCTCTGGGGGCCTCGTTCAAGGTCAAGACCATTTGGGAGGATGTGTTGGAGAAATATGTCAGAAGGTTGGCCTCTTGGAAACGATTGTATTTATCTTAAGGGGGGGAGGATCACTCTCATGAGCACCTTATCCAATCTCCCCACCTACTTTCTGTCTCTGTTTCCTATTCCGGCATCAGTGGTGAAGCGCATTGAGAAGATTCAACGTGATTTCTTATGGGGTGGGATTGATGAAGAGTTTAAGTTTCATCTGGTCAGTTGGGATAAGGTTTGTTCTCCGATCACTGAGGGAGGTTTAGGCATTCGGAATTTGCGTTTGATGAATCAAGCTTTATTGGGAAAATGGTTGTGGAGATTTGCTCATGAGAAAGAGGCTTGGTGGAGAAAGATCCTAGTGGCAAAGTATGGTGTGGCTTGGGGTGGTTGGTGCTCCAGGGTTCCCAGAGGATCGCATGGGGAAGGGTTATGGAAGCACATTTGTAGGGGGTGGAGGTCGTTCCAAAGCCACATTAGATTTGTCCCAGGTCTTGGGTCCAATATCAGTTTTTGGGAGGATATCTGGTGCGGTGACATGCCTTTCAAGGAGGTTTTTCCGGGACTTTTCAGTATTGCCGCTAATAAGGATGCGTCTATTGCAGACAATAGGGAATGCTCAAATGGCTCTGTTCAGTGGAATGTTTCCTTCACTCGCAGGGTACATGATTGGGAAGTGGAGGTTTTGGCCTCTTTTTATTCGCTATTGTATTCGCACCCATTTGGTGGGGAAGGGGAGGATAGAATAAGTTGGATTTCTTCTCGGAAAGGTAATTTCGAAGTAAGATCTTATTATAGGATCCTTGCACCTAAAGATCCCACTCCTTTCCCTTGGAAAAGCATTTGGCGCACCAAGGCTCCTTCGAAAGTGGCTTTTTTTGCTTGGACGACCGCGCTTGGAAAGATTCTTACTTTGGACAATGTTCGGAAGAGAGGTATTGTGGTGATAAATCGTTGTTGCATGTGTGAATCAGATGGGGAGTCTGTTGATCACCTCTTTCTACACTGTGGGGTGGCGCTTACCTTATGGAACGCCATTTTCATTCGGTTTGGTTTGTGTTGGGTTATGTCGGGTAACGTTAAGGAGATGTTCGATTCTTGGTGGACGGGTGGTAAAACTAGCAGCGCCGTCGTGTGGAAGATGGTACCTCTTTGCCTCATGTGGTGCATTTGGAACGAGAGAAATGCAAGAAGTTTTGAAGACTTGGCTAGGAATTTAGAGGACCTTATGCATTTTTTCTTGTACACTCTCTTTACTTGGACTGCTGGTTGGCTTGCGCCTATAGTAATCAGCTTCCAAGATTTTCTTTTTATGTTCTCTTCTTCTTTCTCTTCTTCTTAGTCGCTCTCTTGTATACTCCCGGTGTACTAGGGTTGCGCCCCTTTGCGCCTTTGATATATATATCTTTATTTATAAAAAAAAAAAAATAGAGCTTTAAAGGGGCAATGACTTTGGAGATTCATGCAAGAAGAGAATTCCCTATGGAGACAAGTGATTGTTGAAAAGTATGGGATGTAGAGAGGGGGGCTGGCATTCAAAGGAAACTTGAGAGGCATATGGGGTGGGCCTTTGGAGGAATATTAGGAATGGATGGGCAAATTCTCCAACTTGGACTCCTACAGAGTTGAGGATGGCTCTTGCATTCGCTTTTGGCATGATGTTTGGTGTGGAGAAGCGGCTCAAGTCCTCATTCCCAAAACTCTATTATATAGGTTCTGACAAAAAGGCCTTAGTGTCGGATTAGTTCAACCCCTCTAGTACATATATCCATTGGAATCTGAGTTTCTTCAGGGTAGTCCAGGATTGGGACTAGGGGTCCTTTGTCGTATTCCTTGGCCTATTGTATTCCTCGAAAACCCATTCAGGGAGCAAATAGAATGTTGCGGACCCAGCATGCAATCACGGCTTTGAAGTGAAAAGCTACAATACCAAGACCAAGCGCTTTCTTCAAATATCGAACAAACGAATTACAACATCCCAATGTGGCATTCTAGGAGCTTCCAAAAACTGGCTCACGACAACATCAGCATATGAGATATCTGGTCTGATGATGGTAAGATCGTTCAACTTTCCAACTAGTCGTCGGTATCTACTGGGATCATCAACTAACTCTCGCCTCAAGCCTTCAAGGGTTTTTTATTTGGGGTCATAGGAACATCAATAAGACGAGCACCCAAAAGTCTTGTCTTATCGAGTAAATCCAGTACATATTTCCTCTGAGATTGGTTGAGGCCGATCCGAGATCTAGCTACTTCAGCGCCTAGAAAATACCTAAGTTTTCCCAAATCTTTAGTATGGAATTGCTATTGCAAAAACTATTTTACCCTATCAATGCCCCAGAATCATTCCTAGTAATCAAAATATCGTCCACATAAACGAAAAGTAGAATCTGTCTCTTTTTAGTATGTAATGATTTGTCTAACAAGGATGAAGACCAAGCTCCATTACAACCACCAAAAATTTTCCAAACCATGCTCTTGGTGATTGTTTTAGACCATATAATGTTTTCTTCAATTTGCATACACTATTCCGTCTATAGACCCCTCAGGGTTAAATTTGCCTATATAGATCCATTTGCAACCAACCATTTGTTTACAAGGAGGTAGGGGCAAAAGTTCCGAAGCTCCATTTTGGTGTAAAGCCTGCATCTCTAATTACATTGCTTTCCTCCAACTCGGATCAGAGGGTGCATCTGTAACTATTGTTGAGAGTGAACACGAGAGGTTTGATAACTATCAGAGGGTGCATCATGCCTGTCAGTAGTGGAGCTACTCGCTTGCAGGACAGGAAGTTTGAGCAATATAATTTGGAACCTCATTTTGTTTTATGTCTCCTTTGGTGTGTTTGAAGGGAGAGGAACTGCTAGAACCTTTGACGAAAGTGAACTTCCCTTTTTTAGATCGGAATTGCTTTTTCTGAGATCGCACTTCAAATGGGGAAGATTGGCATGCATTAAGGCCACACCCTGACCTTTTTAATAAAGTATCTTATTACTTGTTGTGGGGGAAAAATCAATTTCCTAAGAGATATTATTAGTTGGTAGTTGGTGTGTATAAATAACCACGTTAATGTTCTACATAGCCAAGACAATCACATTCTACTGATAAGCCATACCTTCATGGATTGCTGCATAACAGGTGTTCCACCAGGTGCATCTGCATCACTGTGAATGATAATTAAAGTAAATGTCACTGCATCTTAAAATCAACATATAAAGGTAAAAAAAAAAACAAAAAAAAAAAATGATGCTAACAGTACATACTTCATGTAATTTCGAAAATACAGCTCTTCACGCACTTTGGAGGTCACTTCCATTATAAGGTCAGGGTGTTTCAGTTTAAGATGCTTGTACACAAACTCAGCAGCATGAAACAGCTTTGTGCAACCCTTGGCTCCACAACCATACTTCCACCCATACTTTTCGTCCCTAATCTTCCGAACATTAGGATCTAAAACTTCAACAGCAGCACTGTCTATCTTTTCCTTAGCAGTCATTACTTCCAAGGGGTCTTGACCCCTCATCCTTTCTTGCCAACATGAGTCAAGTTTCTTTTCCCACTCAGCCCCATCAATAGTTATGTCAGAACTCTTCCCCTCCGCTCTCACATGGCGGAAACCCTTAGCTTCACTTGTCTCAACCATTCCATAATAATCTAAGCCATGGATTCGCCAGAGATAAGATATAAGCGTATCTAGGAGCTCAATTCCCTCCAAGCCCTTGACAGAGGTTAAACAACGTATAATAATTACTGGACCAGTGGAGCCACCGTGAGATTTCTCTCTATTCACTATGTCATTATCAGAACCACATAAAATATTTTCCTCGATCCCTTTTTCAATATCAAGTTTACGTACAAGAGCCTGCGCTTGTTCAATGTCAACTTGGATTCGTCTGGGTTCAGAACTGACTGAGTGGGCCTTAGGACCTGCTGAAAGATCAGTTTCTTTAGCTAACCCCCTACCATGTCGTCTTCTTTTGCCACCTAGGTCTACTTCATCCTCAGAATTTGGAGCACTAGTCTGTCCTGATTTATTTGACGATGAGGCATTGACGCCAGGGCCTCTGCATGTTAGGTAAATTACTTGTCTGCTATCATAGATAAAAATATTTGATGGCAAGCTTATAAATGCAATATAAGTGGCTGATCTTACAAGTCCAACGTTCCACTTTTCAGATCAACCAAAAAATCCTTTGCAGCCTTTCTTGCAAGTTCATTCCTCCTAAAACAAAACACCAACAAAAATAAATTAGTACCTTAGAATAAAAGCCAGAGAAAAGGCAGTTAACATTTGGTAAATTATACTAGAAATAACACTAATAAATTACTCTGGGCCCAGAACATTTATTCGGCTAGATTACAACTCTATGAATTACATCCTTTCATTATATATGTACCTTTCTATTACAGTGAGTAGATTCGTCGGGTGATATTTGTCCTTCAACCTACATAGGAAAGAAAATCCCTTAAGAATGATGTAAGTTAAAAGGAAAGAAATTATGAAAGTGAAAGATAAGAAGTACCAATCCTCATCTTTATGAGCATCAAAAAAAGCTCGTTTTTGAGTTGAAATATACTCCGACTTGTATTCTTGATATCTGCATGAAAGGCCAACATCACTCGCTCATTAAAAAACCAGATAGCTCAAGGTCAAACTCTAAAGTAATTTAAGTACTCTGAATTACGTACCTGCGCTCAGCTTCAGCTGGCAGTACATCGTCTTCAAGCTCCTGTATGAATTGCTTGTATGACATCAAGCCCTCTCTGAAAACATATACTTATTATGTCACATTGATGGGTAAAGCGAATCATAGCTCCAGCAGTCTTAAGTAAATATCCTCCTTGTATAATCCAAAAATAAACAATTAAATCTTTTGGAGTCTTGGGCCTTTTTCTTTCTTTCTTTCTTTTTGTGGGGGGAGTGGGCGGAGAGAGAGCAATAAAAGAAGGAAAGCTACTATAAAATAAGAGAAGAAAGCAGATCAAACATGAGAAAACTTAAACAAAAATTTTCATCTTTCAAATTTTTTATCAGCTCTTGATGAAGAACCATTAAATCAAACATGAGGCCAATATCACTTGCAATTCTGGATCATAGAATCACATTGTGTACGATTATTCTGCCAAATGCTGATTCATGATTTGAAATTAAATAACATTACATTTCAAAGACGTGGCATAAGCTTAGAGAATAACAAGGTGTAGATTGCATTGCACATGAGCCTTAAAGATGGGTCATTCAAGCAAAATTCAGTTAGTCACTGGATACCCAGCACCATACATGAAGATATAAGTGATTTCAAAATCTTAACTGCAGTTAAAAATTTGATGGTCATTTCATAGACAACCTTTAACCTAGCATCATAAATATCTTAGAAATTCACACTAGTCGAAGCATAGATGTGTCAAAAAGTCCCATGTGCCGTTATATGAGCCCATACTATTCAGTCATAAAAGGAAACAAATTTCAGTGTCAAAAGGGAAACCTGGATACTCAAATTAATGATATTGAGATGGTCATTTTAAACTAAGCGGGACAAAAAGGAAAGCCCTGGACTACAGAAATATCAATAAATGAGCACTTTCTACTAATACGCTTGCAACTAAAGAACTCAATTCAAATAATTGTTTAAAAATTGCTTCAAGGCTTTCAGCTCGCACACCAACACATAACTAGGAGATCAATGAAAATTATAAGACATCAACCGTGTTTTCATTGGCTCTACAAAGCCCTCTGATTTCAGCCACGCATATTTTCAAACTAAAAATACCTACTACCCCTACCCAACACACAACAATCCAACATCAAAGTAAAATGATTCGACAGGATTCTAGGGAGTCTCTTCTGAGGGACATTCAAGAAATTGTTCTTCCCAATCCGGAGATAGAAGAAACATATCAATTCTAGACCATGACTGAGAACCACGGTCAGTCCTTAAAGGAACCATATTGCGAGTAATGATCAATCCTTAAAGGAAGCTTTTCTTGAATTATTTCGAATTGCGAGTAATAAGGAGGCATGGGTTAGGGATCATATGCAGCGGGCCAATGGTGTTCTACAGTGGCATGTTCCTTTTTTATGGGCTGTCCAAGAATCGGAGGTAGAGGTTGTGATGGCCTTTTTTGGGAAGTTACACGTTTTTCGTAATCGCATGGGGGTGACGGATTGAATGCGGTATACTCCTTCTAAACGACATGTCTTTGAGGTCAGTTCCTTCTTTCACATGCTTTCTTTTTCAGGGACAGATGTGCTAGCTTCCTCTTTCCCGTGGAGGAGTATATGGAAGGTAAAAGTTCCATTGAGAGTTAGTTTCTTTGTGTTGACGGCAACTCTTGGAAAGATTCAGACTTCGGATAATTTGCGTGAAAGAGGTATCATTGTGGTGGGATGGTGTTGTATGTGTAAACACAGTGGCGAGTCTATCAACTATCTTCTCCTTCACTGTGAAGTGGCACAAGCTTTATGAAATGTGGTCTTCTCTCTTTTTGATGTCACATGGGTCATGCCTGGAGGGGAGGTAGAGTTGTTAGCTTGTTGGCGCGGTCAGCGAGGTAATATTTCAGCTAAGGAGGTGTGGCGAATCGCACCACTGTGCGTAAATTGCGTAATGTGGACTATTTGGCGAAAGCGGGATGCAAGATGTTTTGAAGATCAAGAAAGGTCAATGGAAGAGCTCAGAAAGTCGTTTATTCAAAACTCTATTCCATTGGGCCAACGCTTTTAGTGTGCCTCAATTTTCCACTAAGTCTCAATTTTTATTTTTATGTTCTTCTTTATGTCATTAGTGGGATCTTTCTTTATATACATCCTGTGTACTAGGGTTGCGTCCCTCTACTCTTTTCAATGAATAACTTAATTATCAAAAAAAAAAAAAAAGAATCACCATTATTAGACCATGTAAAATTATTCGACAAGAATCTAGGGAGTCTCTTCTGAGGGACATTCAAGAAATTGTTCTTCCCAATCCGGAGATAGAAGAAACATATCACAGTTATTAGACTATGTAAAATTCCCACCTACAAGAGGGATGCCCATAGGCCCCGATCAAAAATGAATTCTAAAAAGTCCAACATAGCTGGCGACTGTATGGAATCACCTGGTCTTTCACACGGATAACCACCAACATTAAATTCACCCCCAATACGTCACAACAACTCCCACCGACTCGTCCCAAAAGCATTCCTTGTCAACATTATCATTTGGGTCATACACACCCGCAAATGCATATTCAAAATTATCAATAACACTACCGATTTTTTTTTTTTTTTGATAAATAAGTAATTCATTGAAAAGCGCAGAGGGGAGTAACCCTAGTATACATGATGTATACAAAGAAAAGCCCTGCTAAAGGCAAAAAGAGGAACATAAAGACAAAAATTGAGGCATAGTAGAAAACGGAGACATTAAAAGCGTCCCCCCAATGAAACAGAATATGGATAAACAGCTTTTTGAGCTCATCCAACGTCCTTTCTTGATCTTCAAAACATCTTGCATTCCGCTCTCTCCAAATAATCCACATTAGACACAGCGGGGCTATTCACCACACCTCCTTTACTGAACTATTACCTCTTTGACCGCGCCATTGCCACCCTTCCGGCCTTGACCCATGTGACATCAAAAAGAGTAAATAACAACACACTACCGAAAAATTCTCCACACAATCCTCAATCTTCTCCACCACCTACATGTCCCATATTAACAAAATCCCTCTTGAAGCCCCTCTCAACCCCAACTATTATCAGTCCACATGATGACAACCCTATAAACGACGAATCACCTCCATAGAAATATACTCTAATTTTGTCCCCTGTAAACAACCAATATTTTTTTTTTTTTTTGATAGGTAAAAATGTATATATCAAAAACCCTGTAAACAACCAATATCCGCTTCCAATCTCTAAGAAGCCTTCTAATCCTCAACCTTTTGTCCCTCTCATTCAACCCTCTCACGTTCCATGATACAATCTTAAGTTTCATAAGGAATAATTAGAACCCCTCCACTTTCCATTCACTCTATTAGAGTGAACTCCCTTTATGTCATAATTAACTAAACATGTCAATCTCTTTAATTCACGGTTGCCTCTGTTAGATGGCTTAAAACATGAACTAGAAAAATTAATCAAACCATTTTGATGTCAACTTGCTTCGATCACAATAAACAGAGCCAGCAGTTGACCCTTAAAACCCTCACACGAGGGCCACACTACGTGACAAAAAATTTCACCAGGTCAACCACCCAATCTGAAGACACCGAATGAGGCACTCCCTGTTCTTCAATCACAGCAAGTGGATGGACTATCAATGACTCACTTCCCTTAACCTCCTCCCCAAGATAAGTCACCACTGCCAAAGAAGGATTATTCACATCCCCACAAATCATTATCAATCTCATCTCCCAGCAAATAATATGCTTGCACCAACTTTGAATTCTGACCCTCTTTGCTCCCTTCCCCGCCCCGTTCTCCAAAGAAACCGGAGAGTTTCTAGAACAACAATTCATTGGAATGTTTTGTTTATGCACCTTGTGCATGATTGGGAAGTGGACTTGGCTTCGTGTTTCGAGGAGTTGTATTCCCAAAAAGTTAGATATGGAGGTGAACAAATTTGTTGGGCTCCATCGATAAGGAAGACATTTGAAGTGAAGTCTTACTACCAGGTATTGTCCACTCCGGTATAGGTCACTTGTCCTTGGAAGACTATTTGGAAGGCTTAAAGCTCCCCAGAGAGTGGCTTTCTTTGTGTGAACGGTGGCACTAGGGAAAATCTTAACCTTGGACAATTTAAGTAAGGAATATTGTGGTGATGGAGTGGTGTTGTATGTGTAAGCATTGTGGAGAGTCAATCGACCATTTATTCTTGCATTTTGAGGTTGAAACCGAGATATGGAAAGCAATTCTTTAGCTCTTTGGTGTTGATTGGGTTATGCCTCGCAGGGTGAGTGGCTGTTTGGGAAGTTGGAGGGACACTTGGGTAACCATTTTGTATGGCACATATGGAGGATGGTTTCATTGTGTGTGATGTGGTGTTTTTGGCGAGAGCAGAATGCGCGAAGTTTTGATTACCGCGAGAATGGCTTGCTTGAGTTGAAGAAGTTGGTGTATTCATGGAGAATGGCATGGCATATTTCGCATGTTTCTACTTTTTCTAAATTCTAGATTTATGTTCTTCTTTTTCTACATATTAGGGGTTCTCTGGTATACTTCCAGTGTACATGGGTTGCGCCCATCTACGCTTAGTTTGAATATACATTATTTATCAAAAAAAAAAAGAGGACCATTATTCCCTTCTCCAAAATCTAATGCCTATTTCAAAATTGATCACCCACCTTAAATTTCTCAATGAAGTACGAATCTACCTTATGTACTAAAGAACTTCCAAAGGATAGGCCCACCTTTAAACACCCATTCAACCGCAACCTTGACTCTCCATTGCTAAACCCTTAACCAACATCAAAATCAAAACCCAAAGAAACCCCTTGTATTAAAAACCCCTTTGTTCTCATTGTCAATGAGTGTCTTGCTAATAGAATTAGATCCGGTGATTCAGGTGTGTTGTACAAGTAGGATATTAAAAAGGCTTATAATCATGTCAATTGGAAGTTTTTGTTGTATATGCTAAGGAAATGCGGTTTTGGGGAGAAATGATGTAATTAGATAGCGTATTGTATTTATTTGGTATGCTTTTCTGTTTTGGTGAATAGCAGTCTGACCCTTTTTTTTAGTAGTTTTCGTGGCCTGAGACAGAGAGACCATTTGTCTCCCTTGTTCGTTATTGCTATGGAGGTGTTAAGTAGAATGATTTCTACTTTAGTGAATGGAGATCTCTTACCAGGCGTAGGGTTAAGGAATGTTGGTGCCTTCAACATTTTCCACCTTTTGTTTGCAGACAATCCTTATTTTTTGCGGGGCAAATCCATATCATCTTTATAACTTGTGTTGCATGTTCTTATGCTTCGAAACAATTTCAAGTAATGTTGAAGGTTTGGCTAGCATACTGAGGTTGTAGGGTCTCCTCTCTACCTAAGAAATATCTAGGTCATCCGTTGGGAGCTTTGTTTGAGGACAAATCTATATGGGATAGCATCATTGAGAAGATAGAGCATCGTTTGGCTAGATGAAAGGAAATGTATTTGTCAAAAGGTGGGAGGGTTACCTTGATTAATAGTACTTTATCTAATCTACCTACCTACTTCATGTCTCTTTTTCATCTCCCGGTTGGTGATGCCACTCACATAAAGAAGCAACAGTGGGACTTTTTATCGGGTGGTATTGTTCATAACACTGTCTTGTCTTATGCAGTGTATTTGGAGGGAAATAAATGATCGAAGTTTTGAAAACTGTGAACAGACAGTGGTGCAATTTAAGGATTTTGTCTTCAAAACTCTTTATCACTAGACAGCTTCCTTTCATTTTGCGATTTCTAGCTTTCTTGTTTTTCTTGAGCTTTTTTCTTCTTCTAGTTAGGTGTTTCTCTTGTATAGTTCTTGTGTACTTGGGTTATGCCTTTTGCGCTTTTTAATAAATTGTGATTACTTATCAAAAAAAAAAAAACATTGCAAATAAGCCACAAAAGTTCAAAGCTCTAAGTTGCCAAAAATTGAAACCAACTATAAACAGCAACTTAACCCATTATTCTATAGCCGCATCAGTATTAGAAAAAAGTGATGCTCAACGAAATGTAGATGACAAAGAGTGGATTATCTCAAGCACTAATCACTTTTTGCAAGTCTCCAAATCATTGGCATTGCCACTTTTCACATGGACTTGCTGACAATAACCAAATAGATATTTGGACTCAGATCTAAACAAATCAACTAAAAACTACATTACTATCAATGCATAACTCATGCAAAAACAATAGAAAGGACAATAAATGAAACCTCATCCAGAAGTGAAGCACAGAACATGATTAAATACTAACCTTTCAGTATTCACTACATTGGAAGCATCACTATAACCACCACGGATTGGATCCCAATCTGCAAAAGGAATAGAAGCAAGTAGGCTCTAAGTAAAAAAACTAACATATAGAAATAAGACGTAATTGTAGCCATGCAATAAAAAATTTGTTGCCCGAATAACCTTTTTTTGTTAAGTAATGAAAGACTTTATTGAAAAAAGTAAGGCGCCCCTAAGTACACATGTCGTATATATAGGGAGCTCCCACAAGCCCAAAACCCAAGCAACAACAAAGTCACCCACAACCCAACCAAACCATCAAGCCCAAAACCCCTAAACCCACCAGACAATAGAGCCCACAACCCTCAAACACTAAAACGTGTGAGCCTTACTTTTCTCATGCCTAGATGATGATCCCTTCACATCATGGATAATAGAGCATTCCAAATTCAGAACTTCCCTACAACCCTTACCCTTCCAAGGGGTATCCTCTGTTAAGTCTTCGATCCCCTCATCCCCAGACAAAGCACAATCTAACATAGTGACAAGGGGGAAATCACCCACAGGATACGGTAATTGTCCATCCTCCTCAACCCAAAAATCTCCATCCTCCCCATCACTAATCCACTCTGTCATCTACATTTGGATATGTTGCCCAAATAACTACTGGATGCATACTACGCTGGCTGCATAATGCTATGCCACCACCACCAAAGACCTGGGTACATTAGCTTGTTGACTTGTTGGCTTGTTGGGGAAAGTAACTAAGTGGTACGAGAGCTTTTCTTCCTTAGAGGCACTACCATTATGCATTATGTGAACCATATAACTCGAAAAAGTAACAAAGAATTGGAAGGAAAAGACCAGCCCTTTGAAGATATTAAATTGAGATGTCTTAAGACCTTATTTTCTTGTTTCTTATTTCATCCAGGCTTTAGAATTCTAGTTTCTACTACTCCAAGTTCTTTGCTAGAGTTTCTTGATGTTATTATAGGAACTAGCCTATATCTCCTTGCTTTATTTCCTTTCGCTTGTTTTTTCTTATGGAAGTTCATTCCATAAACTTCTTGTGTGCTTGGGTTGTGCCCACCCAACAATGATGCTTATTACACCAATATCATGAACATTAAAACTCCATTTGTATTAAATAATGTAATCATGACTTTCACATGAACCATCCATGGTGAAACTTGCACCAGATTGCATAAGCCCCATGCCCATCTAAGGCGCCTGGCAACCAAGTGTCATGTTAACAATCAAATGCAAGCCACCACATAAAGAAAAATAATGCATCCAAGAAATCTCACTATTGTAAGAATCCTATTAAATTGAAGTGAAAACGCACTATGATCTCTCCATTACATACCAATTATAACCCTCCCTTTAGATGTCATTGACTAGGCAAGTATCTTGCAACAAAGTGAACTACAAGAACATTTCCTTCTTGGGAATGCCTGAGCTATCGCTCATATTAATAAAGGTTAATCAAGTATGTACCACCTTCATGCTTCTTCAACACCATATTGTTTGGGATGGTTAAATTTTCTATGAAACATATAGGAAGTCTTCAAATCAAACAGCCTAGAAGAGTATGATTGATGGTTTTTTATACTAAATCTCCTATCTAGGATACACCTCATCAGGAAACCAAAGTGACTAAATTTATGTTCTAGAGAATGCTTACTTGACGTTGGTCATTGTATGCAAGTTGTTCCTTTCACTCAATGGCTGAAAATTTTCCAATTACTCGGTGAACACAAGACTAAATGTTTCATATTATTCATAGACTGTATTTATACACGCGCATATAGTCTGAAAAAAGTGGAGCAGTTACCACTCGATGGACCGCCTTGATAGCCACCAGATGATCGACCCATATACCGGCCATTAGGCCTTTCGTCAGCATACCCAGGCCTTCCCCCCATCTCACGATCATATCCGCTAGCATAATCATAACCCAACCTATGCAATCAAAAGATCAAAGCATTAATTTTTTTTGCTGTTGAATAATTTGGCACAAAAAGGCCAGCTAAGAGTAATGCTATATGCAAGACTCCCATCCTCCTAAAAGTGATGTGGCCTTTAAAATCACTATTGGATCAAAATTTAATAGTAATCCATCCCCAAATCCAATAGTAAATTTAAATCCCACACCACTTTTAGGGGGATAAGAAGGGAATAGGAGTCTTGTATATAGCATTACTCTCCAGCTAAAAGCCAAAAAAATTATGAATCAAGTTTTAAAGCAACCAAAAATGATAGAGTAAAAATATAGGAAAATCCAATCTATAAACACAATTCATAGCCCAGACACAAGCATAGATTACAAACATAACAATCACTTTCAAGCCTTGACAGATGGTATCGAAGCAAAATGAGTACTGCACTTATGCCAAAAGGCAACTTCAATTGAGCCCATCTTTTCTTTAACAGTTCAATACTTATACATATTTCTTCCAAATACCGCTGGTCCTCTCTCACATCCATGCTTTCCTTTTAACTAAGATACTGTCTTAACCAATTAAGACATGTTACCGTTTAACTAAGATACTTCATTGAAGAAGCATCATAAAACTTTGTCCATCGATAATTGAATTCAATAATTTAGCTCAATCTGATAACAATGGCTCCACCGTCGATAATTGCTCAATTATGAATCTCAATCTGCTAAAAGAATATGTAAAAGGATAAGAACTTGAATTCACCAACCCTTACTTTCATTTAATAAAAAAAGTGAAAACTGAATAAATTTAGGTTCATTTTCCTTCTCTTTCCCTTTGAATCCTCTCAGCAACAATATCTTCCCATTGGCTTCTCTTTTGCTTAGCCCTCTCAGCATCCCAAGAGAACCCAATCTCCCACTTGATAGTTAACAGAAAATCAATGTATAATTCCACACCCTATAGACTTCGTTTCCTTCTAATTTTTTTGAAAGAAAAAAAAAAAAAATTATTTCAAAACCAGATAACTGCTTTAGCTAGGTTCCAAAAAGTGTAACACATAAGACCCAATACTTCAATTCCTCGCAGTAAGCAAACAGAACAATGTGGCAAGATTCAATTAAAATCATCAAAACCAAACAAAATACTCAAAATGGCATCAAAATCAATCACACCTTCTATCGCCGGGTGCAAAGCCTTCCCTAGGGCTCCCTCTCCTCCCATCATATCCTCCATCATCCCTCCTCGAACGCTTATACGGAGGAGGCGGCGACCGTCGGGGCGGTGAGTGCCTCCGATCCCTATAAGGCTGCGGTGGGGGGCTCAAGCTGCTCCGCCGCTTGTACTCCCTCTCCCTTATCGGCGGGGGAGGCGGCGACCGGTTCCGGTCATAGTAGTCAGCTCGGCGGTTCGGTGGCCGGTCGAGGTCTCGGTCGTCTCTTCTCTCTCTCGAGTCTCGCTCCCGTCGTCTCTGCGTCTGCTGAGGCGGCGGCGGAGGCGGTGGTGGCTGGTCCTCGGTGGATTTCTCCTTTTGTTCGCCGCTGCCGTCCAGCGATTCGACCGGCATGTTCATCACTTCGGCCATGGTCGGGTGAATGAAACCCTAGGAAGAGTCTGGAAAGACGAAATGGCAGAGTGGTGTAGCTGTAGGAGAGAATTCGAGGCTACTGCTGGGTCCGGCAGAGTCAGGAGTGCAGTGTGAAGGATGAAAATGGCAGCCTCCGTTTGTTTTGTGAACTTCAGTGCGATATTTTAGGCTAATGACATTTTTGCTCTTTGATATCAGATCGAGGGTACTTTGGTCGTTTGCAAAATTGGATATGCATAAATTGGAAGCTGCCACGTCCTCCGCAACTTAGCACAAGAAATGAAAAGTGCTGGGAGTCTTATTTAACACATATTCTTTTATAAATTCAATACATCAAGTATTAAATTTGTGTAGTTTAGCATTAACTTATGTAAGATTTACATAAATTCATAAATTTAATAGTTAATTTATAAGATAAGATAAAAAATATAAAGAAAAAAATATTGAAACATAGCATTTCTCAAAATGAGAAATAGTTACAAATCATAATAAAAAGTGAATAGTATGCCTTCTGGGCATGAGGATAAACTACTTAGTCCGTCAAGAATGAAAGCTCCTGGATTACCTGGTAATTAGTTCTGGCGGGTGGGATCAGTTATCCATAGGAGTTTGATTAACGGTAAGGATTGTTATACAGTATGCGTTTGCGACATGCAATTAATCTAAGTAAAGTTCTCTTGCGTTATAAAAAAAATAATAATAATAAAAAGTGAATAGTTATTATTTTTGGAAACAAACTATTATTATTAAGAATAAAAAATATAATAAATAAATAAAGTATAATAGAAAAATGGACAGAAATTAGCTACAAACCCATACAAATGAGTATAATGAAGCGACATGTATTTCTAAAACATGTGAGAAGTACATATTTTTTATTAATGCTATTAAAAAAAAAGTGTTTCTTAGCATTATTAAAAAATATATATATTTCTCACATATTAAAAGATACATATCACTTTATTATTAGGGGTGAAATGCAGTTACGGGTAACAGTTATTATCAATAACTAAATTTCATTAACCCCATCCGCTAGGCAATTAGTGGATAACGGTTAGTAAACATATAATCACCCGCTATAACCGCTTTTTTCAAAGTTGGACATTTGGGCCAATTTTCAGTTTTGGGTTTTTTCTTTTATATACCACATTAGGCAAAATTGCTCCAAAAGGAGCCATATTTCAAATTTTAAAATATTTAACCCCAAATTTACATTAATTTACATATACTTGTACTTCAAACAAAAAAAAAAAAAAAAACCCTTAAATGTAAATCATAACTTGTTAAGAATACAAGTTATACTAATAAAAAAATAAAAAATAAAAAATAAAAATTATAATATATATATATATATATATATATATATATATATATAATGGTAATACATTAATACTTCAATTATGGTTATTTAATCAAATGTCAATTACTTAATTTGATTTTATACGAATCACATTATTATTGTACATGAATATTATGATTAATTATTTGAATTTAATTTGAATCATATGATTAAGTATTAATCTTATATATTTATATTATTCAATATGCATATATGTATAATTATAATTTATAACATATAAGGACTTATAAGTTTATAACATATATTGGAACTAAGTGTATAGGTACTTAATTGTTGTATTAATATGAATTTGTATACTTCTGAGTTATGTCATATTATATATGTATAATTTGTTATTATATAATCATATGATTTAATCATTAATTGATCATGTGATATAATGATATAAATTACAATGATAATATATTAATACTTCAATTGTGGTTATAAGTAACACATTGTTTAATTCAATGACAATTACTTAATTTGATATTATACGAATCGCATTATCATTATACATGAATAATATGAATTATATGATTAACTTGATTAAAGTATTTGAATTGTCATTGAATCATATGATTAAATATTTGATCTTATACATTTATATTATTCAATATGCATATATGTATAATTATAATTTATAGGGGAAACTTCAGAAAGCCCCCCTGAACTTCCAGCAATTTTGACATACCTCCTCTGAATTTTCAAAACTCTCACTTAGGCCCCCTGAACTTTAGTTTTCTTTCACTTTGGACCCTTTTAACGTTAAAGTCAAACAATTTGACTTTTTATACCCATTTTACCCTCTCCCAAAAATACGTCGTTTTGTGTCCTAAAACTACAACACATACCCAGCCCAAAACGATGTCGTTTTAGGCATTAATTTTTTTTTTTTAAAAAAAAAAAAGAAAAGCAAAATAAATAAATAAACAAATTTCCAAAAAATAAAAAATAAAGGAAAGAAATCGGGGGTGGCTCCAGCCACCCCTTGGCCGATCTGGGGGTGGTTCATGGCCAAGGGGGTGGTCCGGCCACCCCCTTGGCCAAAAAAAAAAAAGTCGTATGGGGTGGCCGAAACCACCCCCAGCCCCTTAGGGGTGGTCCGGTCACCCCCAAATGCACCCGATCCCCTCCTTTATTATTATTTTTTTTTTTTGGCCTTTTGGGGGTGGTCCGGCCACCCCCATGGCCAAGGGGGTGGTCCGGCCACCCCATTTTGGCCAAGGGGGTGGCTGAAGTCACCCCCGATTTCCTTTTTTTTTTTTTTTTTTAATATTATGCTCAAAACGACGTCATTTTGGGTTGGGTAATGATGTAGTTTTGATGCCCAAAACGGTGTAGTTTTGGAGTCCAAAACAACGTAGTTTTGGTTGGAGTCCAAAACGACGCAGTTTTGGTTGAGAGTAAAATTGGTATAAAAAGTTAAAAGGGTCTAAAGTGAGAGAAAACCAAAGTTCAGGAGGCCTAAATGAGAGTTTTGAAAATTCAGGGGGGTATGTCAAAACGGCTGGAAGTTCAAGCGGGCTTTCTGAAGTTTCCCCTAATTTATAATATATATGGACTTATAAGATTATAACATACATTAGAACTAAGTCTCTCAGTACTTAATTATTGTATTAGTATGAATTTGTATACGTCCCCAAGATGTAGTTCAATCGGCTGGGACCACACTTAATGAAGTGGAGGTCACTAGTTTGAATCCTCCTCCCCCCTCTTGTGCGGACATGTCAAAAAAAAAAAGTATGAATTTGTATACTTATGACTTATGTCGTATTATATATGTATAATTTGTTATTATATAGTCATACGATTTAATCATTAATTGATCATGTGATTTAATGATCAATTGATCATGTTATATGTATAAATATTATTAGTATTATAATTATAAAAATATATAAATATATATTATATAATAAAGGCGATTAGCGGTTAGCAAACTCAATAACCGCTAACCGTAACCGCCTAGGCGGTTAGCGGTTTTTTCCTAACTGCTTTTAAGGCGGTTAGTGATTAACGGTTAGCGATTAGCGGTTATAGCGGTTAGCGATTAGCAGTTATAGCGGTTAGCGGTTAATAACCGCCCACCTTTTTACCCCTAGGTAGCTCAATTGATTGAGGATTACGCCTCATGAAGCAGAGATCATTAGTTTGAATCTCCCTCCCTTCCTTCCTCTATACGAACAAGTAAAAAAAAACTGCAAACCAAATTGTAACTAATTTAGGTCCATAATGAAATAGTTATTATTATTCTTTAATATGAGGATTTGCACTTATCCAATCTAGTAACTTATTCACAACAAGCTTTGCTTCACTCTCCTGTGACCCTCAAGCTCCTCATCCTTGATTTTACACTTTCAAACTTGCTTTCAATTGCAAAGTCCAAGAGGACATGGAAAATCAAACCCCTTTCTACCCAAAAATTCCGCTAAAATGGATGGGGGGAGCATTTCTGCTAATTTAATCTGCATTGATTTCACTATTTTCCAAAACAAATAAAAAGCAATGGGAATGATGATGGGATTTCCGTGCAGTTAAGAGAGTTACAGTTCATGGGGAAAGAGAGTGGAGGATTTGAGCTAAAGTGCGACTTTTCTATTCTTTCTTTTTACTCTCTAAACGTGGGCAGTAGTTTTTTTTTTTTTTTTTTTTTTTTTTTTTTTAGCATGTGTGTTGGGTGCTACAGGGTGGTCACCCCGAATCAGCGAAATAAGCCATATATATTTTACCATCATAAAATAATTATACTAAGAGCATTTACATTGGTTTATGTATATTTTTATACAAAATGGCTAATCCAAACTCACTTTATTTAGTTTAGCTAATGAATTTTAAAAATAAAAATAAAAAAAGCTAATGAGTTTTAAAAGATACCATACATCTAATTATCTATTTTTTTATCTATATCATTTAACTTTTATTTATTTATTTTTTTATACGGATTGTATTTTTCCTAAAGATTTTATTTTTCAACTTTTTAGAAAAAAGAGATGTGGAGAGAGAAATAGTAAGAAAAAATTTTGAAAAAAAAGAGATGTGGAGAGATAAATGGTATATTAATAGAGAAGTGCTACACATCCCAAATTTTATTCCCAAAAGTTAGTTCTCAAATGATATGCCACAATTTCATGAAGTTTATTAGGGTTAATAACTTTTTTGGTACCTGAGTTTTCATGTTTTTATTTTTTCCCCCCTGAGTTTTAAAACATGACAAATCTAGTACCCAACCTATGGGGAAAAGACAAAATCAATACCTCCGTTAGTTCCGTCAGTCCTACTTAACGGGTTCAGTAGGAAAATCAACAAGGAAAGCTTGGAACTAGTCTCTAAAATTACCCGATAGAACTTGGACATGTAATAGTGTCTAAAAAAAAAAAAAAAATTCTTGTCAACTTGGCAACACATTCTTTCCCTTGTTTTCTCGACAACCAAATAGAGGCAACTCGTTTTTTTTTTTTTTTTTTCATTTTTTAATTTTTAATTATTTTTACTTTTTAGGGTTCCAAGCTTTCCTTGTTGATTTTCCTACTGAACCCGTTAAGTAGGACTGACGGAACTAACGGAGGTATTGATTTTGTCTTTTCCCCATAGGTTGGGTACTAGATTTGTCATGTTTTAAAACTCAGGAGGGGAAAAAAAAGTGAAAACTCAGGTACTGAAAAAGTTATTAACCCAATTTATTATTTTGGAAAGTGTGTCACCAACTCATGGGATAGTGACACATCATTTAGGAACAAACTTTTGGAACAAAAATTTAGGATGTTTAGCATTTCTCATATTAATGAGATGTATGTGTGAACAGTGCCCGCTACATGTAGCGGTGTCTCTTCACAAATGCAAAAAAAATGTATTTTGCATTTGAGATGCATAATCCAATGTAGAGGGTTTTTTATTTATTTATTTATTTTTTTATCTAAAATAAGAAATGGTTAAGCCATTGTGAGTGCTCTAATGAATCATAATACCATAATTATCCAAAGCAAAGTGCTAAAATATAACTTCTCAAAAACTATATTGGACAAATCCTCTAGAGCTTTAAATCTCCCAAATTCCAGTGTCTAAAGGTTGGCCAATTGTAAAACAATAATATTTTATGGTTGAAAATAAATCAAATCGCAAGTCCTCAGCTTAATGAGTAAAGTACACATGGAAGACATATTATCATGCAATGAACTCAAAGTTTAAATAAAAAGATTATAAAACATACAACATCGTGTAATACAGCTCTTACTAGAGTAATAATGAAGATAATAAAGATGCATTATAATTATAGTAGATGATGTTACATTAATTTATGTCATATCTCAATTTCATATGGTCTATTTGTATCCTTAACCCTTTTAGAGTTAAATCTGCACGTCATGTATGACCTCTGGTACATTCTTGGTGCCTTGGTGAAGTACATAGCAAGTTACCACTAGTAGTCTGACTTCAGGTGATCCATACCACTAACGATACTGCAAGGTGTGACTGTCATCCGTACATGATTGTGTTGGTCACTTATCTGACATGTTGGATCTAAGTAATAAAAGGATAAATATAAATTCTAGACCATTTGGTTATGCTCATATAATGGTATGCCCATGAATGTCATCCATACATGAAAATCATGTCATACGATGCAATTTATCATCGTTTATTGCATGCATGAAATTAAAAAAACTTACACGATACATCCTACATTCTATTTTCACAAATAGAGTTTACAATTGTTATAAAATGTTTTCTACAAATAATAAGTAAGCATGTTTGATACATAAAATAGTATGCCAAAAGAAAGTGATAATAGTATCTATATAATTTTCACTCACCTTGATTGCTCGTTGGTAAACATCCTTGAATTCCACAATAACATTCTCTTGAAAAAGCCATATCATTATACTATTTTATAGGACCAAACATCTACCTTAGATCTAAAAAACTGACAAATCAGGGTGTTGGATGTAGTGCCTTGAGTAATTACTAGACTGTGTTCAGCTTAATTGAGGGGTTGGCAAGTTTACTCAGTTCATTAGGGTTTATTGGAAGTAAGATTTTTGAATTTTTGGTTATGGCCGAACGTTCGACATGGGGACCACCGAACATTCGTTGACCAAATTTAGAACCACTGAGTAATAGCAAAACATTCGACTTGCAACCTTAGAACTATTGTGCAATAGTACAACAAATGTTCGATTAGGGACCACCGATCATTCGATGACCTACATGACTGTTACAACAGCACGCACCCCAACTTTTTCAACCCTATAAATACCCCTCTCCACTCGCCCCTTAGACCTAACCCTGCCTATATTGCCCTGAGAAAACCTTGCTTGTGAGTGCGTGTGAGTTTTGGAAGAAGAAGAGAGTTTTTTGAAGGCGTTTGCTTCCAAGAGGTAATATTATAAGCCTAGCTTGTTTCTTACTTAATTATTATGCTCTTTAAATGCTTTTCATAGTCTAACTTGTAAGTTTTGAGGTTAAAGTTGTGTAGTTGGCTTCAATCTTGCTTTAAAAGCATGGGTTAGTGTTTTAAGGATATTTGACATAGTTTTTTTTTTACATGGAGATGTTAGTTTGGGTCAGGAGTCTGTTTTGGATCTTATTATGACCTTCGAACTTGCTTAGAAGTGATTAGGAGACTGTCTGGTTCAAAAATGTGTTTTCTGCCCAACATCAAATGTTCGAATCTCTCTAGCCAAACATTCAAAGTCGAGGCTGAAAGTTCGAGTTAATAACAATAGGACCCGGGTAAGTATAAACTCATATGAATAATTGTTGTTATTTTTTCCGCATTACACGACTATTTTATGTGTACCAAACATGCATCTTTACAACTCTCATGAAATACATTTTGATCTATTATGAACTATATATTTGTAAAAACGTGTGTTGATTAACTAAGATAATGAACATGTTGGGATTTGTCAGAGCATGCATGTAAAAGACGAACAAGACTAATTACATCGTATGACATAGAACACATGTACGTGTGACATAACGGTAATGGGTTTACTATACAAGTTAACTCTATAGTCAAATGTGTGTGTGTGTGTGTGTTATATGGGCCTTGTATCAAATGGTTGTTTCGTGACCGGCGCAACCATATTTGATTGGCAGGTCACTATAGAACGTATATCATTAGTTGCGTGGGCCACCCGAGGTCTGACTTGGTCGGGCTGCTAATGTTATGGACAGTAGCGTGCAATATATGAGTCACCGGTATTGTATTATGGATCTCTTGGGCAACACCAACCTTGCTGAGAATATGTATTATCTCGGGTAGACCATACAGTTTGAACTATGACATAATTCTCATATTACAACACATATTATATCTATATTGCATACATGATAAACTGTCATCTCATAATGCTGCACGTGGTTTATAAACAACTGAGTTCGTCATCTAATGATGTGTACGTCATGTGTATTTTTACTTACTAAGTCGTCGGACTTACCCTTATATTATTTTCCCTTCATATGTCTTTTCATCTTCAAAACATTTGATTGAAAACAAATGAATAAGTAATTGCTTCATTGACTTGAAACCTCTTCGCCTGTGTGGCTTGCATCAAAGCTTGTTCTGTGATATGATAATGTCTGGCAGAAAGTTTCTGCAAGCTACGTGTGGCTTGCATCAAAGCTGGAGGAAAGCCCAAGGAAAGCGAGACAAGTCTTCATTGTTTTCTACATAATGGAATGTTAGTGGGAGACCCACAGAGTTTTTTGCATTTGGTTCCTAAGTTAAGCATTTACCTTCTTTATGCTAGATTATTCTAGTTATGTTTGTTGTTTTCTTTCTTTGGTCTACACAAGAACCCTCGTGTTTTTTTTTTGTTTTTTCTTTTAAAAGTGAATTCTAATGGTTTCCTAATTTTTTATTTTATTTTTTCCTTACAGAAATATCATGACCTCAAGATTGACTTGAGCAGAACAGAAAGACATATTGAAAAAGAGGAAATTCATTTGTCATGTTGAACATGCTCATAAATTTATATCCAACTACATTGCCACACTCAAAACCCCTCCAGAACTAAGGCAAGAAGCTTAGAATCTCGTAAATAGGGATGTAAACGAACAAAGCTACCCTTGATCTCGTCCGGGCTCGGCTCGGCTCATGCGTGACTCGATTATTC
This sequence comes from Corylus avellana, assembly GCF_965113065.1. Lineage (NCBI taxonomy): Eukaryota > Viridiplantae > Streptophyta > Magnoliopsida > Fagales > Betulaceae > Corylus > Corylus avellana. The sequence goes on from NC_142497.1 coordinate 9,626,715, forward strand.
AATGAGTCGCTCGTAGACACGAAACTAAACTCAGTTCTTAAATGATACATACCCGTATAAAACTCGGCTAGCTCGTTTAAAGTTCGCGAACATACTAGTATAAGGGCTCAGTTCGCTTATTAGTAGTTAGCATGGCTTATATAGATTTACATATATACATATTAATTAATAAATATATGTATATGTACTAATTAATAAAATATATTACTTATTAAGTAACAATTTAACAACAGTCATTGTGATTTTATATAGTATATGTAATATGTTATATGTATATATTGAGTATTAATTAATTGCTAGAATTGAGTAACAATAATTGATTGGTATACAATATATAATTATATCTATAAGACTATATGCTATAATTCAATAATTGTATATATAAGTTTCTATATAAAATATGAGAATAACTTCAATACGAATGGCACAAAACATGTCTGTTGTGCCCTCCAATTGCAGTGAGCCATGTAAGCTTTGAACACCACAAACAAGTAATTATGAAAACACAAGATAACTCTCTCAAGAACACTACTTTAGCCCTCTGCTCCTCCCCCACACAACTCCACCACCGATTGCAGAGGCTTCATTCATGGGTCTTCACTGCCAGAGAGTGAGAGTGACGAATTTTGTGGTGATTTTCTCAAATAATTATTGTTTGGGTTCGATTTCTGTGGTGATTTTCGGAGGAAATATGATTGGTGTTTGAAATCCTTTGGGGAATTCATGGTTACAATTTCGGTGGAAGATAACCGAATGGGTAGGATGAGATTTTTGGTTTTCTTGCTAAGAGGCCGAACGTTTCAATAGTTGTTGAGATTGGTGTTCTTGAGAGAGTTATCCTGTGTTTTCATCGTTACTTGTTTTGGTGTTCCGAACTTACGTGGCTCACTATAATTGGAGGGCACAAAAGACATGTTTTATGCCACAATTGGATGGAAGCTGTTCTCATAATTTATACTTTAAAGATTAAAGTTAATCATATGATCATATCTTAAATGATCTAACCCTTAAGTATCTAATGGTAGTTGAATCAGCAATTTGCATTGTAACAATTGTTAATCATATAATTTTTTTTTTTTTTTTTTTTGACATGTCTACACAAGAGGGGAGATGGGAGATTTGAACTAGTAACCTCCGCTTCATGAGGCGTGGTCTCTAGTCGATTAAGCTACCCCTTGGGGACAATTGTTAATCATATAATTGAATGGGTAACTTATTATCAGGGTCTGCTCGATATATTTTGAGGCCTAAGGCAAAAAGTTTAGGTAGGACATTTTTCTTATATTTAAATATTAATAAAATAATATTTATTTAAATATTAATATTATATTTTTATTTAAAAATCATTATTTTCGCCTTTTGAGATGCAAAATTACTAATTAAGTTTTTATATTTAAGATTTTATAACATCTTTTTTTCAAGGGAAAACTTCACTAAGGACCCCCAAACTTCCACCTGTTTTGAAATACCCCCCATGAACTTCAAAATCTCTCAATTTAGTCTACTGAACTTTCAATTGCTTTCAATTTGGACCACTCCGTTAGATTTTAAATGTCACAAGACGTTTATACCCCTGACTTTTGTATAAAATTCCAACTTCTAAAACGTTTTTTTATTTTAAAAAAAAAGAACAAAAATCAGGGATATTTTGGTCTTTTTTTGAATTTTTAACTGCTAAAATTAACGGAAGGGTCCAAATTGAAGGCAATTGAAAGTCCAGGGGACTAAATTGAGAGATTTTGAAGTTCAGGTGGGGTATTTCAAAACGGGTGGAAGTTTGGGGGTCCTTAGTGAAGTTTTCCCTTTTTTCAATTGATAATATGTACTAGAAAAATGCCTAGAGTTCTCATAGGAAAATCTCTATCTCTCTCTCTCTCTCTCTCTCTCTCTATATATATATATATATATAAAATTGAGATTCCAATATCATAGAATAAAAACTACTAGTTCTCTAAGAAAACAAACTCAAAACTACAGTAAGGAAAAACTTCCCTCCATAGAGAGTCTTCTATCTTTGAAGTTTACTAGTTCTTCATAAACCTTTTCATGAATACAGAAAGGATAAGCATCCCTCCATAGGTGGTTTTCAGTAATAGATAACCCATATTTCGCCAACTTTTGAATAGCTACATTCTCAGACCTTTTGGTATGTCCCAGGTGCCAATTCGGAATGCTATTAAGCAAAGATTTAGTTTCATTTACCATGGTCCCATACCTATACCAACACGGTCCTTCTTTGTTCAGTGTGTTGACAACCTCCAAGGAGTCCCCTTCAAGAACCACCTTCACGAAACCCAGGTTGAGACACAGTTTCACCATTTTCCATGCTACAACAAATTCTGCTACGGAAGGATCGGTAATATGGGACCATGAACCACTCAACGTAGCAACCACACTACCTATGTAATCTCGCGCTATTACTCCATATCCCATTTTATTTCCTACTCCATCAATATTAGCATCTCAATTCACCTTAATCGTTCCTGTAGCAGGTGGCTGCCATATTGTGACTCCTTGTTCTGGATGTTTAGGAATTCCCTAAATCCTCCCCTGTTCCGCTTTACAGTAGTTATCTCTCTGGATTATTGTCATTCCCATTATATTTGACAGTGCTTGGAACTCGCCCCCAAAAACCACCTTATTCCTCTAGAGCCATATCAATCTAGCTATAACCACTACTTGCTGCAAATCTTTGGCCTCTAGTTTATCTAACAGCCCCATGAAAATGGACACAAAATCTGCCTCCATTGTTTAACATTTTTGAATCTTATTATTGCATGCTGCCCACACGTCCCGAGCCGATTCACAATTCCATAAGATATGCTCCATGGTCTCCTCCACCAAACCACATATAGGACACAAAGCATCCATAGTGATGCCTTTCCTAAATAGATTCAATTTGGTTGGAAGAATATTATTACTAGCCTTCCAGAGAAATACCTTGACCACTGTCGATGCCTTAACATTCCACACAGCCCTCCATAATTTATGGCTCAGATCATAGTTTGAGCTACACCTCCTACTGTCTTCTTCTTTGTCCTTAGCCATATGGTACGCACTACGAACTGTAAAGACCCCATTTTTGGTCCCCGTCCAAACTAACTTGTCTTGCTGCCGTTGTGGATAGATAGAGATATTACAAATAATGGCTGACTCCTCCCTGCTAAATAATTCTTGAATGAGAGGAATATTCCACCAGTTGGTGGCTTCATCAATGAGGGAACATACATTGGCTTCCTCGTTGAAATTCCGGTTAGGTGTTTGAATGGCATAGGACCATGGGGATGGTATCCACCGATCACCCCAGATTTTCACCGATCTTCCATTTCCTATTCTCCACATTAGCCATTCATTCAGTAACTTCTTAGCATTCCATATGCTACGCCACGCATAGGAAGGGTTGCGACCGAGCTGGGAATTGAGAAAAGACTCATTCGGGAAATACTTCTGTTGGTACACCTTGGCTACCAATGTCTCTGGATTTTGCATCAGCCTCCACCCTTGCTTGGCTAACAATGACAAATTGAAGCTCTCCAAATCTTGGTAGCCCATTCCACCTTTGTCTTTTGACAACCCCAATTTTTCCCAACTCATCCAAGCAATTCTAGCTTCGTTATCTTTGTGTCCTCACCAGAATTTAGACATCATAGAATTAATGTCTTTACACATAGCTTTAGGCAACTAAAACATACTCATTGTGTATGTAGGGATGGCCTGAATTACCGCATTCAGCAACACTTCCTTACCTGCTTGAGATATAAACTTCTTTTTTCCACACATTCATACAACCCCATATATTCCCTTTCAAGCCAGAAAATGCATCCATCTTTGATCTGCCAATTAACGCAAGCAACCCTAGGTATTTTTCATAGGAAGATGTTGAAGATACCCTCACAACCACTAGAATGTGCTGTCTTGTCTCTGTCTTCGTATTCTTGCTAAAAAATTAGGAAATCTTTTCCCGATTAAGGGGGCGTTTGGCAACAGCCTTCACCCAGGCCTAGTTACTGTTTTTGTCCTTTTGCCCATATGTTGTTACACTTATGCCCTTATATTGTCTCTTCCCCTTATATTTGCAAAACTGAAGGAGCAACTGCAACACAAGTCGTTTCACCCCAACACTAGTCCTTATATTTGCAACCCAAGTCGTGCGCAGTGAAGGATACAGAGCAGAAAGCTTCTCAAACTCGAAACTCCTCTAGCCCGCTCCCTCTCTCCGTGGCTTCTCCTGAAAGACTGAAGCACCCATCCCCCCTGCGAATGTTACCAGCTGGCGTTTCACCCCAACCCCTTCCGAAAAATCCAGCCTCTCGTAAATTTTTAAGACGCTTCAGACGTGAGCTCTGTCTCGAGCAGGGGGAAAATCAGCGCGCCAACAAGGTAAGAGCTCTTTTCCTTCGTTTCTTTTCTTGGGTTTTGATGGATTTCGGTTGGTTTTGGGTTTTGAGGGATTTCCGTCCTCGCCTTGTTATTTTGTTGATTTTGGGTTCCAAAAATTGTTTATGGTTTTGAGGGATTTCGGTTTAGGGTGCTATATTGTTTGGGTTCCAAAAGGGTTTGGTGTTTCAGATTGTATTATCTGACAATCTGAATAGTAATTTTCAAAGTCCAAATTCCCATATTCAGAGTCCATATCCTTCCTTCCTAGATAGTAATTTTCATAATCCAAAGAATCCAAATTACCTTACAAATTAGGTGATGCGCTATAGTTCGCTCACAGGACAATGTGGTTTATATCATTCTTGGTAATTGCTAGATTAGGATAAATTATATTTAATCTATTGGGTATTTGATTTAAAAGATATGAATATGTTTATCTTGTTAGAAGATGTATTTGAATTGAACTGTGTAACATTCCTTTTTTAATAATTTTTTGATAAATAGCATTCCTTTATAACACTGTGTGGGGGGGCTAATTTAAGAAAATACCCTACCACTTATTTTTACTTGCACTAATCAAGAAAATTCAAGGACAGCTTGGGATTTCCAAATAACTAATAATATAGGGCAGATTCTCACTAATCTGCAAAGGGATAAAGACGTCTCTATCTTATAAACACAGAAAGATGAAGCCAAGAAAAGTAAAGAAGAGTGCAGCATTGATACAAAGCTTTTTTAGAATTCATGTTTCTACCGACCACTTTTTTTAAGAGATTAGTTGTTTTTTTTCTCATTTGTTTTTTAGAATGCATGTATCAACAAAAAAACTCTTCATCGTTAAGCCCTACTAGCAAAGATGCCAGTAACAACTAGCCAAACATGACAAAAATCCCATTCAGACAATGACCCAAGAGAATCATTTTTTTATTTTTGATTTTGGCAAATCCTCTTTCATCATGGTGGAGATATGCTTGCAAGCTCTTGTACACAACTTTTTTATATATAAGTAATTGAGATATCATTAAAAGTGTAAGACACCTCCAAGTTGATCGGAACACACCTTAGGTCCGATTAATCTCTAGGAACTTTTCCCAAGTTATTTTTGCCTGAAAGCAGGCTTGAGGATCACTCCATTTTCTTCTGAATAACAAACCTTTTAGTTGTAGTAGTAAATTGTGAGCAACATACATATCCTATCTCTCTTGATAAAGTGCTTCTATATTCTACACTATTTGACAAAGCATTATCAAATCTTATCTCTCACTACTAATCTTCGCACGCCCAACTCATTGTTAAAAGTGGTTGGTCCACTCAATAATATAATTTAACAAGCTATAAATAAATAATTACCACCCTTCTTGTAGGGAGAGCAGTAAAAAGAAGAGGCAATTTTCTTGTACAAAGCCTTAAGCTTTGTCCAAAACAAAGATCATGATGAAATTTCAATCACAAATAGTTGATTATCTATCTATCTATATATATATATATATATATATATATATAGAGAGAGAGAGAGAGAGAGATAATACTCTAGGAAATCAATTCTTGCATCTTTGAGGGGGAACATTTGTTCAACAAAAGGAGATGAAAGAAGAAGTAATCATGGTTTAATAGGACTAAACACCATGCATGAATCTTGTATTATTGAAGCAAGCCAAAAAACCAAAAGAAGAAGTAACTATTGCCGATCAAAAACCAAAAGAAGCCAAAACAGAACTCAAAGCAAAAACACAAGGCCTAAATCTTTTCAATCTCCCAATCGTTCCACAACCCCCAATCCAAACACAACAACCAAAAAGTACTCTAACCCTAATTTGATTAATCTAATATTGAATTACAAAATAATAAATTCTTAAAAAAATTATACTTCCTTCTTTTTTACTAGCAAAATTCCTTCCAAAACAGTAATTAATAGGAAGAGAAAATAATACTAGATTAAAAAAAAGGAGACATGCTACATGTGATCTCTTGTACACATCTCCCCCTCTTTCTTTTTTTGGAAATCAATCATTTGTGAAATTTATACATAGGAGGAAACTGTAAAGTTAATTTTAAAGGAGCCAAACTCTAGTAAAAAATTTTGAAGGGCCAAATAAGAAAGAAGAAGACCTAAAATGTGTTTTTTTAGAAAGTTTGTTATGATGGCATAAATATCTTACATATTGTAGAAATCATTTGATCTTGTGCTCATGATATAAGAAGGAAGAATTGCTTTTCCATGTACCAAAGTTTCCTTTATTCCAAGAGAAGTTATATCCTTATACTAGGTGCTTCTTTTCTTGCTTTTCCTATCTATCTTTTTTTTAGAATATTATCCGATGTCAAAGTTTCAGTCGGGGCCTCACTCTAAGCACGTAATTGCATATTTAGACCTATTATGTTGGAGAGTGTGCTAATATAAGCATTACTTATAGACAATAGTTCTCATGCTTCATCTTGATATGAAACACCAAACCCTAAGGGTCTTCTTTGTCCGCAACTGCTAGAGGCTAAAGGCTGATATAACTGTTGCTTTCTTCTGCTGTTCTATGCCTCCCCTTCACAATATGACAGGGTTGATTATGTCTACAATTAGTGATGCATCGAGCGGCCGTCCATTATGTCACTGTGGAGTTGTTGCGTTCGATAGATATTCCTGGACAAATAATAATTATAGCAAAAAGTGGCATGGGTGCGAAAAGTATAAGGTATTGTATGATATTTACCTTCCATGTTTACATTTTTTGACCATTGGCCATTTGGTTTAGGGTATATTTTTGACTTTTCTTCCAAATTTTGTATGTCGTAGCAAGTTGGTGATTGTGGCTTCTTTCGTTGGGCTGACAACGAGATGACAGCTTACGAAAAAAAAATCATGCAACGCTTGAAGGACATAGAAGAGCAAACCCGGGCAGACATTGGTAGACTGGAAAAATTGTTGGCTACCGAACAGGCACTGTATAGAGCACATGTAGAAAACATGTTTCAGTCTAGGGATGAGATGTGGAAATCTATGGTAGCGAATAACCAGTCTAGAGAGGTCAAGTTTCAGTTAAAGCAAATGACGTATCAGGCAGTGTTGGCTTTGCTTTTCTTGCTGGTGTTCCTTTATGTTGGCGGTTACAACACAGCTAGTAGTAACAAGTTGATGTTAAAATGAACTGTGTCCCTCTAAATTGTAGATACTTAACCGTTGTAATTTATATTAGCTTGTGTTTTGTATTAATTGTGCTACTCTTTTTACGCAATCATTGTAATTTACTAGCCGCTTGTTCTTCATATACAACGTATAGACCTTATTTGTGCAGAGTTGGAACATATACTCTTTTTTCTGTGAATTCCAATATTAACATAAAACACTTTTTAATTTTAATTTAGATAATTTATAGTTTATTTAAGGGGAAAGTCCACAAAACCCCTTCAAACTACCACTTAATTGACAATGTCCCCCCTAAACTTTCAATTGTGACAATGTCTCCCCCAAACTACCGAAAATTGTCAATGTTCCCCCAATGATGAAATTACCCTTAGTAAAATATAAACAAAAATATTAAAACTTCAAGAAATAACCTAAAACTAACCAAAAAAAAAAAAAAAAGAAATCCAAACTTGGCCAATTTTTCCTTTTTTAACATCAATTTTATAAGAAAAAAATTTTAAAAAAATTTCGATTTTTTTTTAATGTAAAAATTCAAAATTTTCGTTTTTCTATTTTATTTTTGTTTTATAATTTTATTTAAATAAAAATTTACATTTAAAAAAATAAAATTTTCGCTTAATAAGAAGAAATTTTTTGTTCTTTTTTTTTACTAAATTAAAAATAAAAAAAATAGTTTTTTAAAAAAATAAAAATTTCTGTTTTTAAAAAATAAAAAAAAAAATTTTTTTTTAAAAAAAATTGTTTTTTTTTAAATATTATTTTTTAAAATAAAATTTTTCGTTTTTTAAAAAATTCATTTTTTTTTTTAATTTATGGGGATATTTTTGTTTTATTGAGAAATCTATAGGGGCATTTTTGTCTTATTGCTAGCATTGGGGGGACATTGACAATGTGAGAAGGTTTCGAGGGGACATTGTCACAATTGAAAGTTTGGGAGGGACATTGTCTATTGGGTGGTAGTTTGAGGGGGTTTGTGGACTTTCCCATTTATTTAATTTATAAATTATTAATTATTATATATAAGTATAAGAAATATAAGTACAAGCAGTTGTTAATGCACGTCTGAGCCGATGCTTATCGATTTGGATTAAATTAGCGAGTTCGGTTAAGATTCCAATTAGATGGTTCTAACTCCAAAAAATTTATATATGGCAATTATTACATTCCTTGTTTTTTCCTGAAATTAACAATGGAGAAGCCACACAATAAACATAAATTACTCTTCATTCGCGGTTGCTCACATGTGAGATGTCATTGCCTCTCGGACTATAATCATCATATTCTTGCTTTCGCGGGTTCGGTTTGGTGGTTGTCCGTGCGCGACGTACAGAACGAGTGTCATGGTAGGCAATTGCGCGACGTTGATCCAATCTTGCCCGTAATGTTTCATTAGGGCCGCACGAAATAGTGGATCATCAGCACCGCAGTCTTTGCGAATGAAGTTGTGCACCGCGCAGCATGCGACCACAAATAGTCGTTGATTCTCAATCGGGTATGGATGCATATTGTCAAAGATAGGGAATCGGGCTTTCCATACTCCAAAAGTTCTTTCCACAGCTGATCGTAATGAGGAATGCCTATAATTAAACAATTCTACTGCATTCTTCGGACGAGGTCGACCTTGGCGGAAATCTTCCAAATGGTATCGCTCGTTGCGATGTGGGGGTAAAAATCCCTTGTAGCATCCGTAGGTTGAGTCAACCAAGTAAAAGTAATCTGCAGATAATCAAGTGCAACATTATATCACATAGGGTTCCAATGTAGATAAGGAATTGTAAACGTATTACAAATCAATAGAACCAGACACAAATACATGCCTCCATATAGTACCTTCGACCGGCATGGGGAAAAGAGCGGTGGGATCCTCGATACACTCCTGAAAAATCCACGAGTCATGAGTGCTCCCCTCCCATCCAGCATAAACGTATGTGAAGCAAAGGTCGAAGTCAACGACGCACATGACATTCTGTGTTATTGTGGACTTCTTGCTTCTGTAGGGCACAATGTTCTCACCTTGAACACAGGCTTTAACGTGAGTGCCGTCAATTGCTCCAATGCATTTCTAGTTACATCAGTATTACCGAGTGGTAATCAGATATAAGACACAAAAAGACAATAGATATATGACATTGGTGATTGTGAAGTAATGTGATATGTTATACTGAGGCGTACCGCGAACCATGGATAGTAGCGGCCATTTCGGGCAACGTATGGATGAGGCAACTCCATCGCAGCTGAACGTATAATAGTTTTCTCAAGCCTGCACAACGCTTTAGCTGTTCGATTAACATAAACGCTTATCGTGTGCAATGATCGCTGTAGCCTATCCACTACCACCCGTTGCGTGTGGCATTGTGCCATCACTAGGCAAAATGCCGCAACTTGTTCTGTAATCTTAACATACCGACTACTTTGTAAAAACCCATTGTGTTTTAGTGTGTTGCACAATTTTAAGAAAGTCTTGGGCAACATACGAAATTGCTCATAGCATGTAGTTGGGTTCGGATTGGTAAGCACCAAGTGTACCCACATCGCCCCAGTCAGCTTGGAAGTCTGCTGTGGAATGCAAACCCTTGCGCATGGGTGCATAAAATGGTAGTAACATTCTTCCACAATCATTGCCATGCGCACTAGTAAATTCTCTAGCTCGAATCGTATACCCTCAAAATTACACTCATCCTCGTCGTCAGTGTCGGATGCATCCGAGTCGGGCAATTCATCGATACTGTCCGCCCAATGACATCTATTACCAATATTACCATTAGACAGGCCAACTGCATACATATCAACAGGCCTACATTTAAATCAGATGAATAATGTCACATTCTAGTCATAACATTCGTAAACGTCATCAGGCTATATTCAGTCTATAAATATTAATAACACGCAACCGGATACGACATATTGGAAAATAACAGTAGGTTAATAACATTAATCATTAGTGTTAAAAAAGTTCCCCTACTCCATAATAAGCATCCGTAATATAGCATAACGTTGTGTCTCTAATATTGCAATCAAACTGATTTAAGCGGTTAGAATAGAAAATAGTCAATAGACACATAAAAAACGACAACAGAAAATATTAGCCTAAAACATAAGCTTCAATTGTCGCTGTCTGGATCAATTGCGTTTAACCAATGACGTATACCGTCGTCATTCATTTTCAACAGTATCCTTGCCCAAGTTTGATTGCGGACCTTCTCGCATGCTTTGACATATTTTTCCGTGGGCAATGACATTTCAGTTGCCAACACATTGATACGGTCCATGATGTCTTCCTCAGGATACTGGTTGGGAGGGGGCTTATAAGAACCATAATCGCTGGGTGAAGTGCCATCGCTGCACCTCTGTAAATAATTCGATCTCAAGACATCGTACTCGCTTCGCAGCTCCGAGATAATTTGTTCACCCTTGGATGAAAGCTTGCTAGAGTTCGATCCATGCAAGTGAGAACCTTCCCTCTTCAACTTCCCTTTTCCTTTTCCTCTTGCCTTGTGAGATGATGCACAATGGGGCTCCGTGAGGTCTATGATCGCCGTAGGGTTGTTGAGATCGATGTCATTCTCTTCACAATCACTGCCAGGGGGTGATTGGGTGCTGGCATACCTCCACTTTCCAGTGGATGTTGAGCCGTCAAAAATGTAGTATAGGTACTTGAAGTTCGCCGGGGGGCCATTTTCGGAATCTGTAGCACTTCTTGAGGCTCGTTGTCTGCGAAGAAAGAGCAAATAAACGAAAAACACAAGATAAAACACAAATACAACAAATAAGTACGTCAACTCGTGTAATTAAGGAAATATTAAACAGAATATTAGTGGCGTACCAGTCGGATGTGTTCCCATTGCTCCGGAGTTCCCGTCACAGTCCCCAAATCATCATCCCACCCACAGCCGGTGCCTGCCTTACCTCGGACAAATTCCGAGAAGTGCACCCAAAGCTCCCTAAGATGCTTAATTTTGTCGCTAACCTGTTTTTGTGTGTAGGCGGTGCCATCCTTCAGCCGTCTGTTTAATCTTTTCGCGATGTTCGGCATATGCTTCCCGAAGGGATGGCGAATTCCGTCATCTTGGTAGCTGCAAAGAATATGTACTAAGATATCCTCGTGCTTTTGTTCCCATTTCACATTTGCTAGCGGGATGGGATCTTTTGGTGGGGATGGGGTTTGCATCCCATGCTTTCGAGGAGACTTACAGGGAGTGGTAAAAAACGACATCTACGAATATGTATAGAAAACAAAAAAACGACGTGCATAAATCATGTATGATACTTATCTACCAACCACAGTCAACTCAAAACTAATATTTTACTTAGGCACTCGAACTAATATATACGATTACGTGAACTGTGATACGACATATTTACAATAAGCAGGAAAATAGGTTAGACACGCACAATTTATAAATGAAGCAAGCTTTGGTATAAAATAAGAAGCCTACCTTGAACTTGTTGGAATGTCGTGGTCGCAAGTTATACCCGCCGAACTGAAAATTACACGAGGCCAACATTAATGCCGAGTAAGCAGAAAGTGGTGGCATATTAATCATTATTGACATCTACACCCTAATACCATAGACAACACACAGATACACATTTTGACCATATTAATCATACCACGAACCACCCGGATTATGCTTTGGTTGGTATTTGTGATTAGTTAAGCTATATGGGTTTCTTGAATATTGGAGTATCATGGTTAGTTTGATAATTATAGATGTGGTTTATGAATTTTACATGCTCATTTTTCTGTTTGCTATTGAGTTTGGTACTTGGGCTATAATTGGTTTCGCTTAAGTTTTAATATTTCGTGTGGTTCCTTGAAAATGTGATACAGTTGGCTGCAAGAATCACAGTTTCGAATTTGCATAAGAATACAAAGAAGTCATTTTCAGAGACGTGAGTGTCCTACACAACTGATTTTTGTTTAGTTTGTGTAATTTGATATGACTGATTCCAGTTTTGAAGATTGTTTTGCATTTGAGCAATGCTATGTAGCGAACGAAGTGATTTTGTGTGCATGGTTCATGCAGGGTAAAAGTCATGTACAATTATACTGATAAGAGGTCTGGGCAGAAGGCTTCTCTTGTTGCTGATGATGTCCATGAAATAATCATGAAGGTACTTGCACACTGATACAAACCCAAAATGATTTCTCGGCTTTACTCTCAAAGTATAGTCATGACCTGTCTCCTATCAATATTACTCATTGCCATGTAATTTGTAACCGAGTTAGTTTGGTTTCACTGCTTCTTCTTCTTCTTTTTAAATTATTTTAGTATTTTATTACTTTGACAAGTTTCTGAAACTCAACTAAGCATACGTCCTACCTATTTTCACAAGATTCAGTATCATAATTTTTTTGTGACTAAATTGTAACTGCACAGGTGGCCTTTTATATACTCTTTATAATGCAGTAAAAGAGTGAAACCAATAGATGTTTGGATGGAAAGTTCTAAGTATACTGTGTTCTAAGATCCTCATCTCGTATCATTGAGGAATATATCTATTGAATTCTATATTTTTTTGGTTTCAGAATGCTGCACGTCTGGACAGTGAGATAATATATCACAGAGATTTTGATTATGATTATTTTGGCGATGGGAAGGTTTTGGAAAAGCCACAGCACATGTTAATGAGGGTTGTTGTTGGTATCCACAAAGATGACATTGACTCTGTTCTGAAGACATACCATTTGATGTCTCAGCGCTGATTCACTCCACAGCTATGATTGGGCTAAAGAAAAAGTTGGAATATATCAGATAAGAAACTTCATAATCCTTCTTAAAGAAACGGCAAGTCTTCCTAATGCACCAAAAGTTAGAACCACCCTATTCAAAAGCTCTACTTAGAAATATCTCACTACTAATCTCATTTGTGCATACTTAATTAAGTTTGATAACTTTTCAATTGAGAAGCTTGGTAGTACTACTCTTCAAAACATAGCATATATATACATATATCCCATGTTATATTAATTATACCATGATACACAATAATTCCCCCTTCAAATTCTCTGAGAAACCCCACATATTGGTAAAACTTAAGTATAATTGAGAATGATACAATTAATTAATCTTACATATTTTCAAACCAATAGAATTAAATTCTACAGAACCATCAATCAAAGCTATATGCAATACCTTAGCTCGTGATCGTGTGCGTGGAGCCGTGGCTAGAGCTCTTCTCCACCGAGACTTGCGGCTGGCTTCACGGGCAGTGTAATTTCTAGATGGGTGTTGCTGATTTTTGGGAGGCAAAGCCTCTAATATACCCGAGGAACACGGCTGGCCAGGTGCAGGCATCGTGGGGGGACCTGATACGCATGGGCTGGACGCGTGTTGGGGGGGAGAAATTCTGCAAACTAGACGCAGGGGGTGGGGGGCGAGAGAAATCTCTGGGCTTTCCCTCGCCTGCTTCGGACGCGTGGTAGGGGGGAGAACTTCTGCAAGCAAAGCCCAAAATCGCAGGGGGGCGAGAACTCAGAAATGGGTTTCCCTCAACTGAATCAGACGCGTGTGAGGGGGGGAAATTTTGCAAACAAAATCGCTGGGGGGTGGGGGGGGGGCACGAAATCAGAACTGGTTTACCTCAGCAGCTTTGGACGCGTGTGGGGGTGGGGGGGAGAAATTGGAAATGGGATTCCCTTCTTCGCAGCTTCAGATGCGTGTCCACCGTCACTGTGTTCGAACAAAACAGTGGGCTTTTTCCCTTCTTCAGCGTGGGGGGCACACAAAGCGCACGGGGTGGGGGGGCCTTCTTCAGCGTGGGAAAGTCCAACAAAAATTTTTAGCATGTTTCAATCAGGAGAAACTAGGGGTGAAATAGGAAAAAGTGGTAAATTTTTACACTAAAAGCAGCGCCTTGACCCAGACTATGAACAGTGTCTGGGTCAAGGCTGTTGCCAAACAAACCCTAAGCTTCTGTCCTGAGGCATGTTCATATACTTCTAAAATCTCCTAAATATTACCCCATTCGACAATGTTTGCCTAACAAAACAGGAGACTATCATTCGCAAAGAACAGATGGTTCAACCTCATACCCCCACAAACTATAGGAAATCCAGTTATCTTTCCATCTCGTTTCGCTTTTTTGAGAAGTGAACTAAGACCCTCAGCACACATAATGAAAAAGTAAGGCGACAATCTATATTACTATCTCTTATTGGACCATTTTCTACTAATAATTCCCTTAATTTTGCATTATTAATATTTTTCGATTGGTTGCTGTAAATATTTGTAACAATAGAGTTAGATACATCAATAGTATTTATATTTTCTTCTAAATTTTTCTTAAGCTCTTCATCAAGAATTGTTATATTACATATTTGAACATCATTATGGGGAAAATGTAGTTTACCCCCCTGAAGTTTCAAGGGTTTTTCAATTTTAACTCCAAAGTTCAAAAATTGGCAATGTACCCCCCTAAAGTTTCAAAAATATTCGATTTAAACCCTTCGTTAAACTTTTCTGTCTAAATGGATGGAACTCGCCCCACGTGCTCCTCACGTGACTTATTAACCCATTATCTTCAAACTTTGCCCTCAATCTAACCTAATGGCTTTATTACGTGATTACCCTCCCCTTTTGAACCCCATCCACACAATGGACCCCACCCACACACGCACGCACTGCTCACCATCCATTTCACTTCAACACCCACACACTACACAACTGAATCACGAGAAGAAGAAGAAAGTTCCAAAATATGGTCTCTTCATTTATTCAAGCAGCAAATCACGAGTACCTAAAGTTGTGTTGTTCGTGGTCTCCTTTTGTTTCTACCCCACCCACACGACACATCACGACAATAGCAAGCCAACAGTTGTGATGAACTTGTTCGTGGTCCCCCCCGTTCATGGTCCTATTGCATGGAGAAAGGGGACAACAAACTACTTGTTCCCATAAATTTCACTTTCTATCTAGGTATACCCCAATTTTACAATTAATTTTCGACCATCTACTTTAGGGTTTTTTGTAAAATTGGGGGATTTTGGGGGAATATTGGTTTTGGGGTTATTGTCAATTGTTTATTGAATATTTTGGGTTTAGGGTTCTTGTTAGTATGCCCCAATTTTACAATTAATTTTCGACCATCTACTTTAGAGTTTTTTGTAAAATTGGGGGTTTGGGGGGAATATTGGTTTTGGGGTTATTGTCAATTGTTTATTGAGTATTTTGGATTTATGGTTTATTGTCAATTGTTACATTATTGTTTAGGGTTATCATAATGAATTGAAGCAGTAGTTTTTAAGCTATATTCTTTAAATATTGAATTTTCTATAACTTATCATGTACATTAAAATTGCCCACAGTAATATTTGTTTTATTTAGCTACCAAAATAGATTCATGATAATGCACTTTCCATCTTGGAGTTTACTGTAACATAATTTCAGCATTACAATTATGACATTAGATTATGATAAAAATATCTATAATGCCATCCGAGCATTACCTTTGTCTTCGTATGATTTTCCTTCTTCCACCAAATTTCCATTGAATTTATAATTCTTTGGTACGTTAGTTTTGGGTATATATATCTCATTGTTTGTATACTGAAGCTACAATCTTGATAGATTCGAACACATGACTTAGAAATTATCATCATATGGTCCATCTTTTTGTTGTACTTGTGATTATATTCACTAATTTTTTTTTCTTCTTCCTATTTGACGATTTTAAAGCCCTATTTCTGAAAAACCCAATGGGCCATGTCAATTCTTTTTTGTGAATCAAACTTTCCTTTCAAGAGATGCACACACACACACACACACATATATATATATGCTCGGAAGTTGGAAGAGAGCCAAATGTAAGCAACCACATCTTGGATTTTAGTTGGAATATAAAGTTAAAAGAGTATTGGTGTTTGGCTAGATGCGCCAGTAAGGCGGTGATATGGACTTGGAAAGTTGCAATTCCCACTTTGAATTAACATTTTGTTTGCCTAAATATATTTGTTTTGGTCCATGAATCATGATATCATGTGTTGTGTTTTCTAGTACTACGTACGAGATGAATGTGTTGTGTTTCTAGTATACGTACCAGATAAAATGAGGGCAACAAACTAGTTTAATTTCTAAGAGATTAAGGATCGCAAATTAAGGTTGATCAATTTCTTCTTCCATTTTTTGTTGCAAACCAATCAAAAACATTGACCACCAAAACCAAATTAATCTTAAGTTATTTTCACTCAACCGCATACCCATTTTTTTTTTTTTTTTTCCTATTGGTTTTGGGGTTATTGTCAATTCTTTATTTATTGAATAACCCATTATTCACGTTTGTTGCTGGCATGCACCCATTAGGTGGGTCATTCAGACAATCTTAGGCTCTTTTTTTTTTTTTTCTTTCCTTCAAATGGTGGTTTGGGTTTGTTGGCTTTTAGATGAAATTCACCATGTCAATTTCTAATGCATCGCCTATATGTGACATGTTATTGAATTTGAAACACAACTATATGATGGTGTTGTAGTTGTGTAGCTTCTTTATTGTTCTTGTGTTTTAAGGTCGTTAAATCTTTATTTTGTTCTCCTAAAAAAGGTTAGGTAATAGAAACATGTGAATTTAATATTTCAAATAAGAGAAAGAATATGAAATTAAGGTTTAAACTGAGATTATGGATTTATCTAAAATAGATGGTAAATTGCTTGAAGTAAGTTTAGGGTTCACAACCTTCTTCTCTATGAAACTGTCCGAAATACAAATAATGCCAAAGGGGGGCCTTTTATGCAAAATGAGAATCTCCAACAATTCAAAAAAATTAATTTCATTCAATAAAATTATTAGTTTAGGATTGCCAATTCATTAAAATTATTCACTAAAAATCTTTATTTCACTTTGTATGATAGTCAATTCAAGATTAGTGTAATGATTCAACAGGGCACTTGGATGTGAGCACGTGTGGGGGGGGTGTGATGTGGCAGTCCATACAGTGAGTGTTGACCTTGATGAATTGTCATACTTTGAATTTGAAGCCATATGCCGACACTATGGGTACAAGTCAGGGGATTTAATATTTTTTCAAGAACTTGGTAAAACTCTAGTCAATGGTTTGCATTAGATTACATCTGACCATAATGTACTATTTATAGTTGCATCCCACACTGGTCATAGCATAGTTCACTTATTCGTTGTTTCTTTCGGGGAGGGTGTAGTCGATGAATAAGATTGTTAGGAAGAGGATGAAGATGAGGATGGAGGGAGGGCTGACTGTAATGACCCTTGGTGGCGTGACAGGATTAGTGATAATGATCTTTTTGATGTAGATCCTGATGACAATGATAGTGGGGTTAGATTATCAAATTCAAAACCAAATAGGTCCAATGTAGCTGAGTGTCAGGAAGAGGAATAGGATGGGGATGAAAGAGGTGTTGAAGAGGGTGATGATGATGATAATGATGAGGGAGAGGGTGATGATGATAGAAGTGATCATCATGTTAATGATGAGGGAGATGCTGGTGTTAACCAAGGTGAAGGAGATAACAGTAGCCATAATTTCAAGACATCTTGTGACGGCGACGATGATGATGATGACAACTCTGAAATGGGTAGGAGTGATATACTTGAGTCACTAGTCATCAGTGATGAAGATTGTGAAACACAATCTACACGCACATTAGATTTTCATGCTATGGATCTAGGGGATCCAGCCATCAAACTTGAGATGAAATTCTCAAACATTAAAATGTTTTGGGAAGCTATGAGGGTGTACAATGTGAAGAGGGGAAAGGACATCACGTTTAAGAAAAATGAAACAATGAAGTGCGTAGCGGTATGCAGGGATGCCAAATGTAATTACAGGGTGTATGCAAGAAAGATGCTTGATGAAGAATCATTTCAGGTAAGATCAGTACAGTCTAAACACAATTGTGGTCAAAAATATCGAAACACCATAGTCAACTCCTCTTGGATAGCACAGAAGCTAATTGAGAAGTTTAGGGTTCAGCCTAACATGCCGTTGGATGTAATCCAAATGAAGTGAAGGAGAAATGACGTGTTGATGTTAACCCAAGTATGATGTACAGAGCTAGGAGGAAGGTCAAACAAAAATTGTGTGGGAATCTTGTGGATCAATATGGGAGGTTGTGAGACTATTCTGAAACCTTGAGGCATACTAACAGTGGAAGATGTGTTGTGATGAAAGTTGACAGACCAAACCCAAATTTGCCTCCAAAATTTGGAAGACTGTATGTTTCTTTGGCAACCATGAAGAAAGGCTTTTTAGAGGGTTGCAAGCCGATCATTGGGGTAGATGGGCGCTTCCTAAAAGGACCATTCAAGGGCAACTTCTTTCTACAGTTGGTAGGGATGGGAACAACAACATGTACCCAATTGCCTTTACGGTTGTCGAAGCTGATGTCATGTTCTTGAAAAGTTGGCTTCTCAAGATTACACTTCCAAAATCTAGATAGAAGAGGTCCCTAATAGTATTTAGCATATTGTAAACTTAGAGCTTTTTGCCCTTTTTGTTTAGAGTTTTTTACTCTGGATATTTTTCTATATGAAATGAAGATCAAATTTCTCTCTAAAAAAAAAAAAAAATGCAAAGAAAATCAAAGAAATTGAAGCTCACATTCAATGCAAATTTCTCCCATCAACTACCCATTTTACTCAAATTCAAATCCACCCATTGATTTCCCTTCCCCCATTTCATCATATGGCTTAAGAGCTTCCACACGATTTGGTTTGTATTTCCTTTAGAAATTTCAAGCCCTTTTCGTCGAAATCGAACCAGAACTCATCGATCATCAGCATCAACTATCCCATCTTCCCACCAAATCCATCATTTTGAGTCAAACTCAATTTTTTACTCTCCTCAAAGTCACTCGTATCAATGGCAAAATCAAAGAATCAAATGATCACTTTGAATCTGAATCATCTGATTCAAATTGTGTACTTGGCAGTATGGGCGTTTATCAATCTCTTGACTCTCTTGATATGGGTGTATGAGTGCAAGATCAATGTCAATAGAGAAATCACACCTTGTCTCTTGATTCTTGAAGAACAGTTCAACCTAGAGCCAGTTATGTTTTCTTTTTTTAATATACCCTATTCGATGTTCTTATCACTTATAATTTTTCCTTTATATAACCTTCGATATTCTTATCACATTTAATCACTTATGATTTTTATTTCAATTATTGCTAATTTTTTTAGCATCTAATGATATGAAATTTCATCTTTCAGGGGACGGCCGTCCAATCTTTACCTTATAGTCGTTGCCTTTGGTTTTGTTTTTGGACTTTGCAACTGCAGTTTGCAAGCTCCAAACCCACATACTT
Source organism: Corylus avellana (assembly GCF_965113065.1). Taxonomy (NCBI): domain Eukaryota; kingdom Viridiplantae; phylum Streptophyta; class Magnoliopsida; order Fagales; family Betulaceae; genus Corylus; species Corylus avellana. Next base: position 9,646,512 of record NC_142497.1, read on the forward strand.
CATATTACTGATTACTGAGTGTCGAATCTAAGGTAATTTTAATTTGTTAAATACTTATATAATTTGTAATTTTTTTGTCTAAGTTGCTAGTACACTAAGTAATGTAATTATTATGCTCAATATTACGATGATGTAGTTAATGATTTTTTCAAATGGGGGATTGTTTTCTTACTCGGAGTTGATGGCCTTCAACTTCTCATAATAAGCCACTTTCCCTATCTTCCTCTTCAACAACTCCCTATGTTTAGTCAACTCCTTGATCATCTCCTCCCAATGCTCTCTACTTCTTGGTCTTTGTTTATTGCGGGGCGGCGGTGGCTGGCAACAAACCGGGGTGGCTGCAGGAGGAGGGACTTGTGGTAGTGGTGGTGGCGGAGGCAGAGGCACCGTTGATGGGCTCTAAAGGTTGGATTATTCTCTTTCTAGTTCTTCCGTAGTTGACATTCAATACATTGCCTCTATAATTCGAGTAGGAGACTGGATAAGCGAGTTGAAGCAAGACTTGAGAGATCTCAATCTCTTCAGTGGTGAAGAAAGTAGCAAGACGGTTGTTTGTGTTGCTACCTTTGTGCTCCATTGTTGTCTCTTCCTCTGCTGTCTCTAATAGACAACGTTGTTTCTGTGTTTTGGTTTAGGAAGACAACGTAAATGTGTAGTGCCTTGCATGTAGTATATATATTTATATATATATTTGAGCCTTCAAGATTTGGGAAAAGTAGTTCAAATTTTTGTTATTTGTTGTATTTTGGGATTTCTAATATGATTTGGACAAGTAGTTCTATATATAGTCGGTGTATTTGAACAAATAAGAAGTTCCTCAGGAAATATATTTCCCGTTATTTCCTTTCCCTTTCTCGTTGATAATCACTTAACATTTGGGCGTGGGGTTCAAGTTCAACATTGTGTGAAGTGATGTGAAGGATACTAAATTCTAAATCCCTTAGAAACTACAGCCTCTTATTCAATTGTAATAATGGTTACTAAGCATATTATAATATCTTAAATGGCATGGATGGACAGCTTAATCCGGTGGACCTAGAGGCTAAGATAGAGGTGGTGGAGGACTTTGAAGGTGATGATGAATTTCAAATTAGTTTATGTTGGTAGTTCCCCAGAAAATGAAGGGGCTCCAGATGTAGCCTCCAATGATGTTCCAATTGAAGGAGATCCATAAAAGCATTCTTATCAGAGAAATCAGAGGAAGAGGACTTCTCATATTTGGAATCATTTTACTGAGGTGAAGATAAGAGGTGTAAAAAACCATCAATGTAATTGGTGTAAGAGGACTTTCACTATATCGAAATTAAGTTGTACAAGTACGATGGGTAAGCACTTGCGAAACTGTTTGTCATTCCTTCATGTCAAGGGAAAAAAGAAGCAAATGGTTTTGTCTATTGATGAAAAGGGCTCTGACGGTGTGGGCAGTGTAACAAATTTTAGTTATGATGAAAGCAAGGTAAGAGACCTATGTTCTCATATGATTCTATATCATGAATATTGATGAGTGCCAAATATGGTATATTTGGGCCATTTAGTTTACATTAGTTAATCTTTTAACTGTGTCGTTATCTAATGTTTGTTTTAGTTTTGCGTTTTTAGTGATTTATAAGCTGTTGAAGAAAAACTACAGCGTTAAAGGAAAATTTGCTAAGTCTTGAAGAAAAGTCGGAAAAAAGAGCATTCTAGAATTAGGATCGAGCGCAAGAAGTGTCCTCGAGCGCATGTGCGCTCAATCCTAGGTGGTCTGTACTCGAGCGCACCCATTACCATAAACATACCACCAGCGCGCACGCAATGCGCCGCGAGAGAAGATTCACATGCCCAGGTGCGATCGAGCACACTGGCCATGCACTCAAGCACACTCGTCTGATAGCTGGCATCAAAGACTCATTTTCCAAGCCAAATTGGGTTTTCAGTCTTATTTTGGGACTGGGAGACAAACCTACGATTTTCCTAGGATTACTAGGGCTTCTAGGACTCTCCTAAGCCTATAAATAGACTGCTATGCATACACAATTCTAGAAACTAGTTTTAGGATACAATTTTGGAGACAGAATGCAATCCACAACTTCTCTTTTAGTTTAGTTTTTCTTTAGGTTTAGGTTCACGTTTTATTTTTATAGTCATGTGGAGCTAAATTTTCAACTAAGGTTGGGATGAAGCCTCACCGATGGAGAACAACATCGCTTTATTGTAAGTTTTATTATTCCGATTTTATTGGTTTTATATTTCAATTGTTTTATTTGTTTTCAATTATGTTGAATGAATCTTGGATATCTTGTTGTGATTCAAGGATACACTTGATGATTTAAGATAATTTCACATAATTGATTGCTTGGTTTTATATGCCTAAAAATTGAATATCTCTTCTGATTTATTCTTTGGATACATCTGGTGTTTCAATTAAATTTGGATTCGTCTTGTGATTTGTGCAATGAATGGATACATGAGATGGTTTTGATTAATTCTTTGATGCATAGTAAAACATATATAAGATTTAAATTGTGAGAACCTCAGATTAATATTGACGAACATAGAGTATGTTGTTACGATTCGATGAGTGTGATTTTCACATCGTTAGTACCTTTATCTATTGATTTACTTAGTTTATTTACTTTATGTTTAGTCATTTCAATTTCAAAAAATCAAAATTCAAAACGCTTTTGGAACTAGGTTAGGATTAAATTACTTTAGATTTAAATTGCTCTTTCAAAAATACAATTATCTGTAGGATTGACCTCACACTTGCAATCCATTAACTACAATTGATTCGTGCACTTGCAAGTTAATATAAATTTGCACAACAAGTTTTTGGCGCCGTTGCCGGGGAATTATTCAAAATTTTAATTCAATTTATGTTTAAATTGATTTTATCTTTCTACTAGTTATAATTAGGATTTTATTTTTCTGCAATTTTTATTCCTGTTTCTATTTTTTTTTTTTTTTTAAAAAAAAAAAAAGAAGAAGATTTTTCTTGTTTTTTGTTTTGCTTTTTTGGCTTGTTTTACAGTTCTACCGCAACACCTTCTGCACGCCCCTCCTAGTGCGGTCGATCGCTGCCCTGCTACGATCAAGCGCACTCGGGGCCAAGACAGCAAGTTAAGCGCACCTGCGCTCGACAATCGCCTCTGAAAGCTCGAGCACACTCGTGGCCACGCACATACAAATCAGCGCTACTGCGCTCGATCGCGCCCAGCCTGCGCTCGAGCTCACCTCTAGAGGCAGCACCAATAGACTGGCAGTAGCTGAAAAATTTTGCCAAAATTTTATTTTTGGTCCTTTTTGTGAGTTTTTAAATTTTAGTTTTAATTTTTTTTATTATGTTAGTCGTTTTTTATTTAGTTTTATTTTATTTGAAAATATTTTTTTTTAAAAATGGTAAATGTGTTATGTGGGATATTTGCATACTAAAGAGTGAGGATGAAGTATGGATTTTCCATTTAATAATTTTAATAATTTTTCTGTACAACATGCTTCTCCTATTTATAGGACACCAGCTCCTGCCAACTATGCTCAAAATTTTTACCTACATGAACCATGATCATACTGCTCCATTCCTTATCATAGTTTTAGTAATTGTCCACACTAGGGACAAGTTTCTAATTTTTCATATGAGCAAATGAACACTAATGTCTCTAGCCCGGAGTTTGAATCAAATTCCAATTTTTACATTCCGGGATGGAATAATCAATCTGATTTCTCATGGTTAGCTCAGGCAACAGGAAATTATGCTCACCAATTTGATGAATTACACCATTCAGAATATCCGCAGTTCGATCACCAAGCTCAACCACCTGCGTATCAATCCATTACTCAAATGCCACAGCCTGCACCACAGTCATCACTGGAAGACATGATGAAAGCATTCATGCAATCAATTGATAAGAACATGCAAGAGATGAAGCAAGATATGAAGAATACTAACATGAGCAATAATCAAGCTATACAAGAGCTCAAGAATTCCAACTCCCAAGCCATACAAGAGTTGAAGAATTACACTATGACCAATAGCAGAGATATACAATAACTTAAGAACTTCACTCATCAAGCTATGTCAAGATTGGAATGACAGTTCAGTCATCTAGTTGCTGAATTCAACAGAATAGAGGAAGAAGAGCTTCAAAGTTAGCTGATGGCTAAAATGCACTTCATGATTAATGAGGATGATTCTGAAAATTCTTATCATGAGCATGCTCAATTCACCATCACACTTGAAAGTGAGGAAATTGTGGATAACAAAGAGGAGGAAGAGAAAGAGGAACAAGTTGAGCATCCTGAGCAAGTTGAGCACCATGAGAACAGTGAGCCCCTAACGGATCCTAATCTGCCCAATCACATGGAAGTGAGTATGAAGTTCTTGCCTGCATCACTGTCCCTCTTGAGCCACATCAAGAGCCCAAAGCTTCATCACCTGAATGTCTTAAAGAGCCATCTTATGTCAAGATACTCAACGATTTGTGCACACAAGCACGCAAATCTATGAACCACATTCCTAAGAAGATCCTTCGAAGCAAGCAATGCTACATAAGATGGCAAAATATCCTTCCAGAAGGGTATAAAGTTTTGAAGAAGAAATGGTGGATGGGATTGGTTGGACATTCGCATGATAGGGGGAAGCGCTGTAAAGTTTTCTCCTCCAGTTTATTTGCTGCACTTCACTCCACAAATTCTTTCTTTCCTTTTTCATTACATTTTGTTTTGTTTTTTTTTTTTAATTTGTTTTTGTTTCTAACAACAATTAATCTTTTGATGTTTGTTTCTGTGAAAATATTGTTAGTTTTTGTTGACAGGTATTTTGGTGTTTAAGTTTGGGGGACGCCCTGGCCTTGTTCCCACTCAAATTTCCTTACTTCCGGTAATGTATTTCTATACTGCACATTGAGGGCAATGTGTAAATCAAGTTTGGCGGTATGGAAAAACACTTTGTCTATTTATTTTTGTTCTTATTTGTCCTTTTGTGCTAAAACAAATATGGGAAAATACACTTTACCCCCCTAAACTATCCACCCATTTGTACTTTTAACCACAATGTTTAAAAAGTGACACTTTATCCTCCCCCCCTCCCCTCACTCCCCCAAAAGTATTGACATTGACACTTGACCCTATGAAGTACACTTTACCCCCTTGAAGTATTGCGTTGACACTTTACCCCCCCGAAGTAACTAAGTATTGGGGGGTAAAGTGTCAACTCATAAGGGTAAAGTGTTAATTCAAAAATACCCCGGGGGGGTAAAGTGTCATTTTTTAAATATTAGAGTTAAAAGTGCAAATTGGTGGATAGTTCAAGGGGCAAAGTGTATTTTCCAAAAAAAAATAAATAAAATTTGTTTTTGCTACGTTGTTGTCAAGATTGAGTTAAACTGTAACTGTGATTTGCATTTTATTAGCTTGCTTAAAGGGTTGAACACATCATTATGTCATTAGGACTCTAAGTCATTTGACTTATTTTTGGGTAAAAGAGATTTCACTTGTTTTGAGATAAATTTTTATGAGCACATTAGCATGTTTTCTGTGAGTTATGATGTTTGGGCTTAAGCTTGTTCTCTTTGAGATTTATTGGATGATATATTAATGAATAACCATTGGCTTGCAAGATATAAAAAAAGAAAAATAAAAAAAGAAAAAGAAAAGAAAGATCATGTTGAGTTTTCCCCTAAGTAACCACACCTCTTGCCTCATTAAGCATTGAGTGTTCGCGTCAAAAGGTGTGAAGTTTAGTGTTAATTTATGATATGGCTAATCTGACTTTGTAGCCTTTTTGACTTAGGGTACGTTTGGGATTATGATTTCATAAGAATAATCCGCGTTTTTAAAAGATATCACAAAATGTATTGCATTTGGTATTGCGATTTAAAAAACACTTAATTTAAAATAGGAAAACAATCTACGATTTCAATAAGCAGGCTAGGGGTGCTTATTTGAAGAAGTGCGAATTTAAACCAAAATCATGAATTCGCATAACAAATATTTAATAAAAAAAAATACTTTTTAACATGTTTTCACAAACGCCTTTGCGATTTTAAAAACGCTATTTTTAAAAACACAATTTTTAAAATCGCACTTATTAAAACCGTAATCCCAAAGGGATCCTTAAATTAATAAGCCCTTAGGGATGTTTTACATCTAGCGCCATAAAACCACCTGGCTTGGGAGTCATTGGCCTAACACTTGTTACATGGGTCAATTAGAAAGCTTAAGGGAGTTAGACATTGCAGAGCTTATATATATATACATCTCCCTCATTGGTATCAGAGCCATAAGAGTTGTTGATCCGTGTTTCCTTTAGCTCTGATCTTATACTTTCTTTGCCTCATATCTCTTTCTCTCAGTTATAAACCAACCACCCCGTTAGGTAACCTCGGTTGACCTATAAGTCCCGTTTTAAGCCTGGGTTTGGCATCTTAGGGCATGGTGAAGGGTTAGTTTTAGCCAAGGGTATGTGTTGTGAGTTCTTGGAGAAGAGCCTATGATTAAAAGAGAGTTTTAGATTTTAGCTTTTGAAGATATGGAGATCCAGTTCTTCCGTTAGCTCTACGTCTTTGTTACCATCAAATGTAGTTAATACAGAACATTTCTCCGTTCAAGATAATAATTCTTTTAGCTTTGATAAATGGAATATTCCTAAACTTTCTCCTAATGAAGTTTACACCACTTCTTAGATAAAATCCACATTTAAAGCTGAATACTCTATTAAAACCGTTGAACAAACGTTTGCTATTTCTAGTAATAATGAGAAATTTCAATTGTTTAATAAAAAGTTTGTCAATGACTAGCTTGCTAAAGGATTTAAGTTCTTGCATTTTGGTTATGTTCAAGTTGCTGTTAAACCTTTAACTAGATTAGGCATTAATGCCTTTGTTTTTTTATGTCTTCATGATGCTCGATTTGTTAACTTTCAAACTAGTATTCTTGGTATGATACAATCTTCTTTGTTTAATGGTCCCATTCATTTTGATACATTCCCTAACTTAACTCTTGCTTTGAATGATATTCATATTCTTAAAGCTTTAACCTTGAATGTACTAACCTCTGGTTATGATATGGAAGAAGGTAGCAGATCTCTTGCTATCATCTACCATATTTATTACAAATTGTTGAAAATCAATATAAATCCTCATGCTATTATTAAGAATTCTGGTAGCTCTACTGTTTTGATCCAAAGTTCTACTCAGGATGCTAATATTTGAACTCCTAGAATGATTCGATGGGAAGAAATTGACCTTCCCAACGATTGGCTCTTGAAGAATGTATCTAAGCCTGTTATAGTAGTAAACGATACCAGTAATCTTGATTATATCCAGCAGTATTTAGATGGATCTGTAAAAATCAGTTTCTCCAATTTGAACCGTCCTAACATAATTGAAAGGCCTTTATTAATCAATGAAAGAAGAAATTCTTTCGCTGGCTCAACCACTTCAAAAGGTCTCCGACGAAGAGATCAAGATGTTGAAAAATTTCTTGCTCACCCTGATTTAAAACTAAAAGGTGTTTCTGATGATTCTCAAGTTTCTTCTGTTGTTTACACTACTAAGCAAACTCCTCATCCCACTCAAGCTGATGATGATGGAGGATCTCTTTCTCCTTCTGCCTCAGATTTAATGCACCGCTTCCTCCCCCTCATCAATTAAATGTTCTTCATACTCCCGTTAAAGATTTCTTTTCCCAAATTGATTGGCCTGCTTTACAAAAAGATTTTTCTTCAAAAGAAAACAGATCACTACGACATGCTTATCGCTCTAACTTTTCTGAAGAAGAAAGATCCATTATCAAAACCCGTTGGACTGAAAAAATGATTGAAGAACAGAAGCATATTTTGTTTTTCGATTTTCTTCAAAACCATTACCCCAACAATAATGTTTTAAATGTTGTTAAAAAATCTTTTGTTAAAGAAAATAAAACCACTGTCAAAGCTTCTCACCCACCTCTTGAAAATTTACTAATCAAGACTTATGGCACTAACACAACTGTTAAAGCTTCCCCTTTTAAAAATTCTAACCTTTCTCCTGCTCACAATGAAACCAGAAAGATCATTGAGCAAAATAATTTTGTCAACCAATCCCCCTGCATATTATTGGCCAACAATTAGATCGTATTGAAGATAAAATCGACTCTCCCAATAGCCCTGGTGTTAAAACTGAAAAACCAATCATCTCTTTACCTGAAGAAAGGAAAAATCTTGGGCTAAGAACCACTAGCCAAAAAAATGTTGACAGAATTGACAAAATGTTAAAAGATCTAAAACCCAGTCAAGCTTCTAGCTCTGGACAAGCTTGTGTCCTCCAAAAAATCAATGAAATGTCTAATTCAGAAAATTCTGAATATTCTCAATATCCTTCTGATCTTAACATTAAAATGATTAAAGAAAATTTCGATCAGGATCAAAGACTCCAAAGAATTTTTTTATAAGACCAAACCCATTAATCTCACAAAAAATTGGTATTCAAAACCCACTCCTCCTAATTTACAGTTTGAAGAAAGATTTTTTCAATCTCAGTTTTCCATTTTAGCTGATAAACTTTATGAATGGAACATTGATGGCTTGTCTAAACAAGAAGAGTTGAATAAAATGAATCACATGTCTATGGTTGCTAATGCTTACGTTACTAATCACAATTTAAGCCAATCAGAAATTGTTGATTTGCTTTCTACGGGTTTCTCCGGAACTCTTCGGAATTGGTGGGATAAACATCTCATTGAAGAATCTCGAGAAACAATTAGAAAAGCTGTCAAGAAAGATGAAGATGGCTTACCAATATTTGATGAGCAACGTGGCACTGGTGAACGTGACAGTGTGAACACATTAATTTATACCATTATTAAACAGTTTATTGGAACTCCTTCTAACATCACTTCTCGCATTCTGATTTCCTGAATAATCTTCGATGTCCTACTATGTCTGATTATAGATGGTATCAACATGTTTTTCTTTCTCGTGTTATGGTTAGATCTGATAGTCAAAAACCTTATTGGAAAGAAAAGTTTATTGATGGATTACCTTCATTATTTGCTCACAAAGTTAAAGATGAACTCATTAACTCCAATACTAGATTGATTGAATATGAAAACTTAACTTATGGTGATTTGTTTTCTACTGTTAAAAAATTTGGCATAAAAATGTGTATTGATCAAAAAATGATGAGACAACAACTGAAGAACACTAAAAAAGCCAAATATGAAATGAGTAATTTTTGTGAACAATTTGGGTTACCTTCTATGGCTCCATGAAGGAGAAATAGAAAGAAACCTGATAAAGTTTTCAAGAAAAGACCCGCTCCATATTACAACAATTACAAGAAAAGAAACCTTAAACCCACTAAAAAATCTCCAGCTAATAAACCCAAAAAGAATACTTCCAAATTTAATAAATATTTTTCTAAAGGAAAATGTTTTAATTGCGGAAAATTAGGACATTTTGCTGACAAGTGCCCTGGACCACCCAAAAGATTGAAAAAAGAAATTAATGCTTTAAAAATGGATGACCATGAAAAAGAAACTCTTTCAGAATTTTGTAATCTGTAAATTCTTCTGATTCATCTGATTACGATTTTTCAGCAACTTCAAGTGACTCTGATTACCATTCTGCTAGTGAATTTTCTGATAATGATTTCAAAATTGGTTGTAATAATTCTTGCTGCAAAAATGTTAAATCGTGCAATGTTCTCACAAAAACTGAAGAACAAGAAAATTTGCTAATTACTTTAATTTCAAAAATTGAAAATCCTGAACTCATGGAAGACTACCTTAAAAAACTCAAGAGCAAAATGATTAAAAACGATAATAAACCTAACAATGCAAAAATCTCTCTTGATGAAACTCTGGAACGATTTTCTAAAGAAAAATCCAAATAAATTACTATCTCAGATTTGCAGCATGAGATTAGTAATATCAAGAAAGAAATTGCAGATTTGAAAAATGACCACTTTACTGTTAAATCTGATAATAATGATTTAAAACAACAACTATTAATACTGAAAATTCAAAATTGTTTTCAAGATCACAATTCTGATAATGAAAATAATAAGCAATCTGAGCATTCTGATGAAGCGGAATCCAGCAATAGAGTGATTTCCAATGAAGTCAAGATTATTAGTCTTATTAACAAGATTGTTCCACCTAAATGGTATTCTAAAGTACATATTGTCATTGCTTCTGATTATGCTTTTGATATCATTGCTTTGATTGATTCTAGTGCTGATTTAAATTGTATTCAAGAAGGAATAGTGCCCAGCAAATATGTTGAAAATTCCACTGAAAGGTTGAATTCTGCCAGTGGAAGTTGTTTGCAAATCAAATATGAATTAAATAGTATTCATGTTTGTCAGGGTAATATTTGTTTTGATACCCCTGTTGTTCTTGTTAAAAATATGACTGAAAAAGTCATTATTGGTCTTCCTTTCATTTGCATGCTTTATCCTTTTTCTGTTGACGAATCGGGTGTTTCAACTATTAAAATGGGTGTTGAAGTAAAATTTTATTTTGCTGACAAATTTGAGATTGATACTAGCCACTTTAACATTATCTCAGCTAAAACTAAACATTTAAATTTTTTAAAACAAGAAGTTAAATACAAAAAGATTGTTGAACAACTTTCTGATAAATTATTGCAATCTAAAATTGCCTCTTTCATTACCCGCAACATTGATCTTGTCCGTTCTGACCTTCCTACTGCTTTTTGGCATAGGAAAAAACACATTGTTTCTTTACCTTATATTAAAAAAATTTCTAAAAATAAAATTCCCACTAAAGCCAGACCCATTCAAATGAATGCTGAAACTTTAGATTTTTGCCAAAAGGAGATAGCTGATTTACTTGCCAAATGTATCATTCGTAAGAGCAAGTCTCCTTGGTCTTATGCTGCTTTTTATGTAATGAAAAATGCTGAAGTTGAAAGGGGAACTCCTAGGCTTGTAATCAATTATAAACCACTCAATGATGTACTATAATGGATCAGATACCCCATCCTTAATAGAAAGGATTTAGTTAGTCACATCAGTGAGGCTATAGTTTTCTCAAAGTTCAATATGAAGTCAGGCTTTTGGAAAATCCAAATTGATGATAAAGATAGGTATAAGACTGCATTTACCTCCTCATTTGGACATTATGAGTGGAATGTTTTGCCTTTTGGTCTCAAAAATGCTCCTAGTGAATTCCAAAATATCATGAATGATATTTTCAATCCCTTCAGTCACTTTACTATTGTTTACATTGATGATGTTTTGATTTATTCTAAATCTGTTGATGAACACTCGAAACATTTGAATTCGTTTCTAGAAACAGTCAAACACAATGGACTTGTTGTTTCTGCTAAAAAGATCAAGCTTGTCCAAACCAAAATTAAATTCCTTGGTTTTGATATTTCTGAAGGTTAGATAAGACCCATTGATAGAGCTTTTCAATTTGCCGACAAATTTCCTAATATCATCATTGATAAAAATCAGCTCCAAAGATTCTTAGGTTCTTTAAATTATATTGCAGACTTCTACAAAGATCTGAGAAAACACTGTAAACCTTTATTCGACCATTTGCTAAGCAATCCTCCCCCCTGGACTGACACTCACACTTCTCTTGTCAGAGAAATTAAAGCCCATGTCAAGGCTTTACCCTGTCTAGGAATTCCTTCAGACAATGCTTTCAAAATTGTTGAAACTGATGCTTCTAAAATTGGCTTCGGAGGTATTCTGAAACAAATTGTTTCTCCAGGATCTCCTGAGCAAATTGTTTGATTCCATTATGGATCTTGAAATAAGGCTCAAGCTAATTATAGTACCATTAAGAAAGAAATTCTTTCTGTAGTTTTATGCATTACTAAATTTCAATATGATCTATTAAATCAAAAGTTTTTATTACGCATTGACTGTAAATCTGCTAAATATATTTTGCACAAGGATGTTGAAAATATTGCATCAAAACAAATTTTTACCAGATGGCAAGCTATTTTAAGTGTTTTTGAATTTTATATTGAATACATTAAAGGCTCCAACAATTCTATTCCAAATTTTCTCACTTGTGAATTTTTGCAGTGCCAGCATGGCAAGCAAAAAGGACAAAGAGAAGATTGAATCCAAGCCTTTGGTCTTGAAACCAGAGATTGCCACTTCTCCTCCAGCTACCAATTCATCTATTGCTCTAGCCAAGTGTTTCTCAGCTTTCAATCCCGGATCATCCCTCACAACCCAAAAAATTAGATGATTTCCCAATCCCTTTTTTCTATTACAATTCTGTCAATGCTTGGTTCAAATTCATGCTCTTCCAAAATCCCAAATTTGACCACTCCTGGTTCTTAAGTTTTGATAAAGAATTTGGAGGCATTCTCCCCCTTTGGTTTTCCAACTGGTGGACAAAATTTGGTCTTATTCTTGATATTCTCCCGTAAAAACCGTTGAGGCTTTTAAATCATTTAAAAATCTTTACAATACTGATGAAGATGGGGACAAATTTCCCCACACTCTCCATTTTGCTAAAAAATTTAAAATTCCCAAGATTATCAAATGGCAATATGTTATTCTTGATGACAAACTAGAATGGCATTGGTACATTAAGTGGTGGGATAATTACCCACGAACTGATAATATAGTTGACAATGTCAAAGCTCTAGCCCAATTACCAAAAATCCAAGCTCCTCCAATTCCTAAACAATTAACCATTGGCAATTCCGCTCAACTGATAACTCCTAGCACTTTCGTTTCTCCTCCCAAAGAGGCCACTGCTCCTACCACTTCTTTTAGTTCTTCCAAGAAAAAATTATCTTCGAAGAAAAAAGAGAAGAATGATATCTTAAAAGCATTACGCAAATATCTCAATGACAGTTCTGATGAAGATGAAAATTCTAATGCATCTTCTGAAGCTACTTTCAACCCCATGCGAGAATGGTATGGGAATTCTGGTTTTTTCGGAGACAGTCCAAACAATTACTACCCCAGAATTGAAGATTTATAGTTCATTTGCCCTCCTCAGTGGCACCGTTAAACATCATTTGCCCTTCAGTGGCACCATTTATAGTTCATTTGCCCTAATCAGAGGCACCGTTCATCATTTGCTCTTCACAGCGGCATCGTTCAAAAGTTGCATTTATCAATTTTCCTGGAGACATTTGCCAGCTCATCATGGCACAGTTTATGTTACAGTAACTGCAGACATTATAGTAAAAGCTACAGTGCCTGCCGACACAACAGTTCTTTACTTTTACTATTAATTATTCTGATATAATTTTTATTTACTTGTTGGATTTTGCCTATAAAAGGAATAATCCCCCTTATTGTAAGGCATAAGCTTTCAGCCTAAACACCTGAAATCCCTCTGCAACTATCCTGCTACTTTCTACTTGTAATATTTTCTGTTCTTGTGTAACTTCACTACTTTCAGCTTACATTTGAATCTGTAAGTACTCTTGTTAATTATTAATCAAGTCTTTTGATATCTTTTCATTATCTAATTTGTTTCATTTCCCTTTTATACGCTCCAATTTCGTGCTTACTCTGGAAATTCTTGCATCATGTTTATTTTAATTGTAATTACCACCTATATGGATGGTTCTACTGCATTATTTTCAATTTTTTTTCAATTAATTATTTTCATACATCTCCCCCATTAATGTATATATATATATATATATATATATATATATATATATATATATATATATATATATATATATATATATATATATATGCCTTGGTTGTTTCATATGTTAGGGATTCTTACAAATTTTATAGAACATGTCTTGAGTTTAAGCTGAAAGCTTCATGATTGTATGCTAATTACACTTTACACATTTCAGAACATATGAGGTCTCAATTTTCCATTTATGACTGATTTGATTTTGAATTTCCTTTTGATTGTGATGATGGTGTTTGTCTTTTTAAGTTTGCTCATGAATAAGAACCATGGTTTATGTGAACCTTCTTTCTTGTTAACAACATAGTGCTACAATGTTTGTGGGTATCATTCCTATTAAGCCCTCATGAGACTTCACTCATCTACTAGGGATGCCTAGGGGTTTAAAAGGCTTGTTGCATATGCTAAATGCAATTGTCTCTCCCACGAAAGAGGATTTATGTTTCTTGCTTTCATTTTATTTTTCGTTTTGTTTTGCTAAGGGATTAGCAAAATGTAAGTTTGGGAGTGTTTGATGAGTGCCAAATATGGTATATTTGAGCCCCTTAGTTTACATTAGTTAATCCTTTAGCCGTGTCGTTATCTAATGTTTTGTTTTAGTTTTGTGTTTTTAGTGATTTATAGGTCGTTGAAGAAAAACTACAGCTTTAAAGAGAAAATTGCAGAAAAATGAGCATTCTAGAAGTAGGATCGAGTGCACCTTCTTGCACTCGAGTGCATGTGCGCTCGATCCAGTTAATCCTTTAGCTTTGTCGTTATCCAATGTTTTGTTTTAGTTTTGTATTTTTAGTGATTTGTAGGTCGTTGAAGAAAAACTACAGCTTTAAAGGAAAAATTGCTATGTCTTGAAAAAAAAAAAAAAAAAGAGCATTCTGGAAGTAGGATCAAGCGCACCTTCTTGCGCTAAAGCGCATGTGCGCTCGATCCCAAGTGGTCTGCGCTCAAGCGCACCCACGACCACAAACATACCACCAGCGCGCATGCAATGTGCCGCAAGAGAAGATTCGCATGCCCGAGTGCGCTCGAGCACACTCGTCTAATAGCTGGCAGCAAAGACTCATTTTCCAAGCCAAATTGGGTTTTCAATCTTATTTTGGGACTGAGAGATAGACTTACGATTTTCCTAGGATTACTAGGGCTTCTAGGACTCTCCTAAGCCTATAAATATACTGCTATGCATACACATTTCCATAAACTAGTTTTGTGATACAATTTTGGAAACAAAATGTAATCCACAGCTTTTCTTTTAGTTTAGTTTTTCATTAGGTTTAGGTTTTAGTTTCATAGTTATGTGGAGCTAAATTCTCAACTAAGTTTGGGGATGAAGTCTCACCGATGAAGAACAACATCGCTTTATTGTAAGATTTATCATTCCGATTTTATTGGTTTTATATTTAAATTCTTTTACTTATTTTCAATTGTGTTGAATGAATCTTGGATATCTTGTTGTGATTCAAGGATACACTTGATGATTTAGGATAATTTCACATGATTGATTGCTTGGTTTTATATGCCTAAAAATTGGATATCCCTTGTGATTTGTTCTTCGGATACATATGGTGTTTCAATTAAATTTGGATTCCTCTTGTGATTTGTGCAATGAATGGATACATGAGATGGTTTTGATTAATTCTTTGAAGCATAGTAAAACATACATAAGATTTAAATTGTGAAAACTTCAGATTAATATTGATAAACATAGAGTATGTTGTTATGATTCGGTGAGTGTGAATTTCACATCCTTATTACCTTTAGCTATTGATTTACTTAGTTTATTTATTTTATGTTTAGTCGTTTCAATTTCAAAAATCAAAATTCAAAACCCTTTTGGAATTAGGTTAGGATTAAATTACTTTAGATTTAAATTGCTCTTTAAAAAATACAATTCTCTGTGGAATTGACCTCACACTTGCAATCCATTAACTACAATCGATTCATGTACTTGCAAGTTAATATAAATTGGCACAACAAGTGTAAGTCCGATGACTGGTGATTACAAATGCACATGACGTACCCATCATTAGTTTATGGATTCAGTTATTTATAAAGCACATGTAACATTATTACAGTTTATCATGAATGTGTGATATATATAATATATGTATATAATCATGAGTAACAGTAATAATTCAACTATATGTGGCATACCCGAGATATTACCCATTCTCAGCAGGGTTGACGCTGTCCCAAGGGACCTATAGCACAACACTAGTGCCCCGGATATTGCATGGCTACCGTACATAACACTAGTGGCACGACCGAGTCCAACCTCGGGTGGCCCACACCGCTAATGATGTCCGTCCTATAGTGACCATCCATTGGGAATGAAAGCATCTTGGTCACGAAACCATTGGATCCAAAGCCCACACACACACATTTGACCATAAAGTTAACCTATATAGTAAGCTCATGGCTGTTATCTCACACGTACCAGTGTACCATATCATACGATGCAATTAATCTTATCAGTCTTTTTTACATGCATAGTTTTACAAGCCTCATCATTATCTTATTAATCAACACACGTTTTCGCAAAAAAAAGTTCACAGTAATTCCAAAATGTATTTCATGAGAGTTGTAAAATATGCATGTTTGATATATATAAAATAGACGTGCAATGCGGGAAAAGTAACAACAAGCATCCATATGAGTTTACACTCACCCGGGTCGTAAGGCTCCTCCGTAAAATTCCATTGAGGCTCCATAACCTCGAATACTGAGAAAATACCTATCATTTGTTCTAAATCCAAATCAAACGAACCTAGAACATGAAAACAGGAACTGTTGAACGACTGGCCAAAGTGGCGTTTCCCTTGAACGCTTCTGACCATATGTCCGGGCTCGTGACCTGACGTTCGTTGAATTACTTCGGACTGTACGTCCGGGCTCAAGGCCGTATGTCCGCTCAAAGAGTTTCAAGTAGAACCTTATTTGGTCAACCGTCCTCCTATCCTTCCGAGCTAATTTCTAAGGTTACCAAAAGGCTATCTAGAGTCTCTTAACTCAAAATGAAACCTCCATGTATACGAAATCATGTTAAACCAAGTCAAATGCTAACATTATCAAGATTTAAGACACAACCTAGCTAGAACTAAAACTAGCAACTTAAGACAACATTTAAGCAGCATAATGACGTAAAAACGAGCTAGGCTTAAGGGTATTACCTCCTTGAAGTGAAACTTCGAGAACCTCCTCTCTGGTAGCACCGAACTCACAAACCTCACACAAAACACATTCACAAGGAGGGATTTTTGCAGAGCCTAGGGGCGAGTTAGGCAGTGAACAGGGCGTGTAAAACTGAAGGGGATAGGGGGTATTTATAGTAGAGGGTGCTACTAACTTCTCTAAAAAGTAGCGGACGTTTGATACTACTAGTGCGTACGTCCGGTACTGTTTACACAGCGTTCCAAAGGCTGTAGCGTACGATCCAGGTATTATCCAAGGCGTATTCCAAAAGTAGCATACATCCCGTACTATTGGGGCATACGTCCATGTACTATTTGCAGAGTACAACGTACTATTGTCAGCGTATGTCCGGTGATCCCCCCGCATACATTTGCACTAAAAACATGAGCGTACGTTCGGCAACCCTAGCATACATCCTCTACTACAAATAAGAGTGTATGTCCGGCAACCCTAGCATACGTTCGTTCCGAAAGTCTGAAATTTCCAAAATGCCTTTCTAACTGTTACTAATGACCCAAAGTCCATCTTAACCCTCTAACTAAGCTACCTAAGCTTAGTTAATTATTTTGGTCACTACAATAACCACTCACTTGTACAACCCTACTCCACAAGCATTGCCTTTCTCTTTCTCACCCTTCTTTTTGTTTCTCCCTCTTAAGAGCACTTTGGGAGACTAGAAAGTCAAAATAGAGATTAGAATCAACTTAAAGATGGATTTATACTATTGTGTTGTGTTCAATCAGTAGGGTTTATGGGACCCTCATGATTGATCACTAGGTTCTAATGATCTCCGGGTTAAAAATTGGTTTAATTTTGTTTCGAATCCATCTTTTTATCCTTTAAATCTAATCTTGTTACGAATTTCTTAACCCTAATTTAGGTTAGGACGTTGCCTCGTATAAATGATAGTTCTTAATAATTAGGGACTTGTATTATGGGGTGGGAAAACGAGTTTGTGTCACATTTGGTCAACACGAATCCAATCCATTTAATAAACGGGTCAAACATGTCAACCCGAACATGACACACTAATTTAACGGGTGACATTACACGACCTGTGTGACCCATTTAATTAACGGGTTGTGTCGGGTTTACACAACCCGAATGACCCAAACCTGAAGTTTTTTTTTTTAATTTTTTTATAAACGAATTACCTATTTAATAAACGTTTCGACAACCCACGAACCTGCAGGTGATATATATATATATATATATATATATATATATATATATATATATATATATATATATATATATATATATATATCACCTGCAGGTTCGTGGGTTGTCGAAACGTTTATTAAATAGGTAATTCGTTTATGACCATAGCCCGTTTAACATAACTCAAACCCTAAAACTATATATTTTGTTGGTATTAGGTTCGCGAGTTCCTTACAATTAGGTCTTAGCATGCTGCATAACCCGGTGTACGGTTATCCAGACTCGTGACGCAGAATAGCCGAAACCTGATGCCAAACAGATCGATATAATAGGGTTGCAAAACCCTAATCCACGTCCCTGTATAAACGAGCTCCTTCGCTGCCATTATTGGGTTCCGTCGCCGCATTGGAACGCTTTGGCTCTTCGAGCTGTGCTGTGCTAAGCTGTGCTGTAATTCTCTCATTCAAAGCACCCAACCATGGTGGCCGCCAAGAAGACCGTAAATCTCTCTCTCTCTCTCTCTCTCTCTCTCTCTCTCATTTTCCTATACTCTGGGGACAAGAGCTGTGTGATTTGGAATGAATTTTATTTTCCTTTCTTTCTCTTCTCGCATCGCCCAAAGGGATAGTAGATTTCATGGTCAGTCACATATATCTGTGTTTTCTGCTATGAAACTTGCAGAAGAAGACTCATGAGAGCATCAACAACAGGCTCGCCCTCGTCATGAAGAGTGGCAAGTACACCTTGGGATACAAGACCGTTCTCAAGTCCCTGAGGAGCTCCAAAGGTATATCTTGTTTCTGAATGCAGTACCCAAGGTTCAGATCTGATTTGTGGGTGTTTACTATCCCAAGGTCTTTTTGTTACTTTTGCATTAGAGGATGGTATATCTAAATGTGACGTAGATTGAAATTGCTAGTACAAATTTTCTAGATTTTCTTTTCATCTTTGTTCTTTATTTTGATTTGTTCAATCTGATACAATGGCATGGATTTCTTTATATATATATATAAAACAAAGAGCTGGAGCATTTTAACATTCTTATTTGTGATATTTTATTTATAATATTGGGTAAGACGGGGATATAAGGAATTTAGCTTCTTTTTTTTCAGATATTAAATTGGAGGTGATGGAAACTGATGTTGGGAAAATGATGATATTTTCTATGCTTTCATATCTTCATTTATAGATTAAAAGTTTAAAGCTGAGCCATTCAATGTGTTAAAATTGTTTCTCCCAAGTCCTGGGGTATAAGCATTTTTCAGAAATTAATTTGGTTTAAACTTTCATTAATGTATTATATTTTGTTAGCTCGATATTTGCATTATTATGTCTGGTGAACTATTCGCTTTTGATATTTGATGAATTTTTTTAAACAAAATTTTCCTTTTAACAGGAAAGCTGGTCATCATTGCCAACAACTGCCCTCCTCTACGGAAGTCTGAGATAGAGTATTACGCTATGTTAGCGAAAATTGGTGTTCACCACTACAACGGAAGTGAGTTTCTATCCTGCACACATCCCTATTTCAGTTTCCTCTTCTTCTTTTTTTCCTCGTTTTCTGAGAGAGTAAATTCCTCATTTTGTCTCTTTGTACGTTGGACTAGATGTTTTCAGAGTGTATTTTGCTCCTGGGCCTCAATGCATTTCACCTGTCTCAATGAATGGGTGTTCTTTCTTCTGTTTTTATTTTTTTATTTTTTTATTTTTTGTATAGTGGACTTTCACTTCTACATAAGTAAATTGTATAGTTTTCACCCTTTTTATTTGTTAGCCAATTAGGAATTTTCAGGGTTAAATAATGTGTATATGGCTGAGCACAGAGATGGTGTTAAATATGATGGGCCATTCTGTGGCCATTTACATGATCCAC
This sequence comes from Corylus avellana, assembly GCF_965113065.1. Lineage (NCBI taxonomy): Eukaryota > Viridiplantae > Streptophyta > Magnoliopsida > Fagales > Betulaceae > Corylus > Corylus avellana. The sequence continues at coordinate 9,666,346 of NC_142497.1, forward strand.
GTGTTTTTGTTTTTCAGTGGACTTTTAAGTTCCTCAATGAACTTTATTAACATGCCCAGTATGCTCTTTCAAATTTATACTTGCATGGTTTTGTGAAACTTAATTCATGTCCCTTTTGAAAACCGATTTAAGTCTCAGTTTTTCTTGAATATTTTTTATTTGCTAAATGATGGTTATCATCTCTCTTATCCTCATAATCTACTCAGTAAAAAACTCAGGACTTCCCAGAGGTTTTTAATGGTCACCAAAACTTCTCAGAAAAAGAAAAGTAAGAGAAATGTGAGTAAAGAATGAGTAAAATATTTTAAATAGGGTTACATTTGTGGAGTCTAAAGAAAACAAATAAGTTATTATATCCCTTAACTATATGTTCTATGTACTTGCTACATTAGGCCCATGAAGGAGATACTATAATGTTATATTATTGATTTCCAACCCAAAGAATGCGAGCTGAGCTTTAGTTGCTGTCTTGCCTAAGAAAAGAAGTGGATACTTTACTAGTGTTGAGAGGCTTCAAGCATGGGAAAAAGCTGGGGTGCTGAAGTGTGAATTCAATAGGGTCGGTAGGAAACCTGTTGCTAAGGTGCCAGCATAGCTGGTTTAGATCTGATGGGAAGTGGAAACGGATGTAAGGCGAAATGGATTTCCTCTGTCTGTTTTTCATGCAAAATGAAACATTTATCCAATTACAGAAACAAATTGTATTATGTGTAAGGTTTTGCATTTTGTATGGAGTTAGAGATCTATAGTGGGTTGCTTATGTTGAAGCAACTCAGGTGAAATGAGTGAGTTCTGAAGTGTCATAGTTGGCTTTTACCCTATGCATTACTTTATATTATGTATCTTATGGAGTTATAAAGATTAATGTAGCAGTTTGCTTCTGCTGAAGCTACTTAGATGACATGAATGAGATTTGAGGTGTAATAGTCATCTTTTAATCCTTTACATTTTTTTAGATCTGCTTTTTTTTTTTTTTTTTTTTTTTTCTTTTTCTGAGATATGGTACCAGCATGAATTGTCTGTGCTTTCTGCAACTTGAATATTGATTATTATTCTCTACCATCTGGAGTGTGCTGGTTGATGTTAGTATTAGTGTTCTTTTTTCTTCTAGTATTATTAGCAAATTTACATGAAACAGTTGGTGTTTGTTTTATCGTTTTCTCTCCCTTTTTTTGGCTCTTGTACACTCTTTAATGCAAGTAACCTGCCAATGAGGAGGACAAACCGATACATGTGTACTCTTTTACCTGAGCTCCTTTATCATGAACTTGTCCTAAAAAGGTTTTTTTGGTATTTCAGACAATGTTGATTTGGGGACTGCTTGTGGAAAATATTTCAGAGTATGCTGCCTCAGCATTATTGATCCTGGTATGTAGTTTCGCAGTTGATGTTTTCCTAGTCCTAAGCTATGTAGAGTTTGTTCTGACCTTTTAATGTTTGTTGGTTTTCAGGTGATTCTGATATCATCAAGAACATGCCTGATTATTAAACCATGAATTGTATCAGGTCTAGATTTTGGTGTTTTTATCTTGTTTTTCAAATGGAGAGGAGGTATGTTTTGCTTCAAGGCAAGCGTTTATGTTGTTAACAGGAATGCTTCATTAGAGACCAAGCTCTGCTTTGATGGTATTTTTGGTAGTGCTGTGTTGGACCAAATGTTTTTATATTCTAGTTTGTATGCGTACCCTAAGATTTGGATCTTAATCTCTTTTATCTGGAAAGTATTTTTCAGTATTTAAAAAAATGATCGGAATTTTGTAAAATTTTTTACCGAAGAGGACGGTAACATTCAATTGAAGATACAAGTAATCCTTCCAAATATTTCTTGAAATTGATTTGCCTGAGCCATGAATCCAGGAGGTCACTTGTTGGGCTATCAACAATCAACACTAGAGAAGGATGTCATCCACAATTACAAACTATTGTTATAAAAAAAATAATAATCAAAGATTGGTAAGGACTACCATATTAGCCTTGTAGGATAATTGTTCGTAGTGTAATTCATCATATATATATATATATATATATATATATATATATATATATACTCAAAAGTTTGTATATAAACTAAAAAAAATGAAAAGTCATTTACTTTTCTATACGTGTCCATATTTTCATATATAACTTTTTTTTTTTCCTATTAATTACTTTTTACCATCAATTAAATATGGTCAAGCCTTTTTTTTGTTTGACGAAACTAACCTTTAAAAGTATGAAAACGGTTCCAGAAATAGTTTAACGAACTCATAGAATAATGACTAAAATAGATGGAAATATGGAACGAAAATAAAATATGGGAGAGAGGAAACTATACTTATTTGCTTCAACCTGGCTTACCATTTATAATTACTAAAGTGACAATTGGCCATATTAAATTATCAGACAATTTTCACTATGTGTTAGTTTTTGTGTTGACTTCGATGGCAAGTGACCTTAGGTGAAAAGGTGGGCACGATGTTGTTTTTGTGTTTAAAATTTTAAATATATATAAAAATGTATAAAAATGTAGAAATGATATTATCGTATTACCATTGAAACAACATCGTTTTGATTTTTTTATTTAAAAAAAAAATTAAAAGTTTTTTAATTTTCTTTCTTTTAAAAAGCCGTTAACGGTTATTAAAGTTGCTAACTGCTAACCACCGGTTAACCGCCTAATTTACTGTCCATGCGGTTAGGTTAGTGGTTTTAACCAATAACCGCTAGCCTTAACTGTCTTTTCACCTCTAAAACCTACATGTGACTCAAAATATTTAAATACTATCTAATCAAATTAAAAATTAAAAAAAAATAACAATAATAAATCGTGGGTGTGGGTCTCTTCAGCTCCATGGCGAGAGACCAACAATTTGGCAGTGGGTCTCTACGGTTTTATGTAGGGGTGTCAACCCGGTCCGGTTTTTCGATTTTTGGCCAAAATCGGGACCGGAACCGGGGTACCCTGGTTCTTGAATTTGGGAAACCGGAACTGGGAACCAGGTCCCAATTACTGGCCAGTTCCGTTTTTACTTGGTCCAATAACTGGTTTTTTTTTAATTTTAATTTTTTTTTTTAAACCTCATGAAAAAATTGTTTTCTGAAATGAAACCTCATGAAAAAATCAAAAGGTTTCATTTCAGAACCATTTAATCACCTTAATATCAAATTGACAAATACCCAATTGAAGAATTGTCAATCCATTTGGCCAAACTTGCTGATACAAAACTCACCAAGAAAATCATCAAGCACAAAAAGCAAATCTTCAAAAAATGAAGCACACAAAAGCAAACTAACCAAAAAAAATCCATACCATATACAAAAAGTGGAGAGGAAGAAGAGAATCGGAGTAAAGATGAGAAGAAGAGGGAGAAGAGAAGAAAATGGAAAAAGAAAAAATGAGGAGAGAGAGGAGGCTCTCAGAGGATGAAGAGGTGAAGAGGAAGAAAAAAAAAAGGAAAATAGAAATGATGAGAAGACACAAATAACCCTCTTAATTTAACTATGACAAAGAAAGAATAAGGCATAACCGTAAATCTATACCATCATACAAAAAGTAAGTAAGGTAAAATACCCAAAAATCCGGTCAAACTAATTCAAATTCATTATTTCCTTACTAATTAAATTGGGTGAGCTTAATACCAAAGGGCAAAATAATAATTTGGCACCATCAAAGAAAAATCACTGTTATAGAGGCAAAGAAAAATCACTGTTATAGAGGCATTGACTCTTTTGTGTATATATATATTAAAAAATATTATTATATATAAATGCACCAGGTTCCGGTTTCCCGGTTTTTACCAGGTGCCCAAAATTGGGACCGGAATCGGAGTCCCCGGCTTTTAGTTTTTTTTGCAACCGGAACCAAAACCGGCTCCCCAGTTTCCCGGTTTCCGATTCCAATTCCCTCGTAATTTTTGACGCCCCTAATTTTATGGAAGGTTACCCACGATTGGTTGTAGGTCTCTATGCGAGATATATATTTTTTAGTATAAGGGTATAAATGTATTTTTATGCATTTGGCAATACTATGATAAGGAGTTTTCATCATGCATGTAAAGCATGTGATGCATTTTTTGTCAAAATTAGCAGAAAATGATGCCAAAGGGCACAGAATGAAAGTAATAATAATTTGAGAAATACTTTCACTTTTGTACACTAATTTCATATGTGTTTTAAAATTACCACTAAATTAAAATTTAAGGGTAAAATTCATTTAACTCCCTCAAACTACCATCCTAATGACAATCTACTTCTCAAACTATCAATTGCGACAATTTACTCCCCAAACTATTAAAACAATGACAATGTACCTCTAATTTTAACAAAATAACAAAATTACCCTTACTAAAATAAAAATACAAATACAAATTTTGTTTTTTTTCAAATTTTTAAGAGTATTTTTGTTTAGGGGTAATTTCATAATTTTGCTACCATTGGGAGTACATTGTCATTGTTTTAGTAGTTTAGGAGGGTAAATTGTCGTAATTAATAGTTTTGGGGATAGATTGTCATTGTGATAGTAGTTTGTGGGAGTTAAGTGAACTTTACCCAAAATTTAATAAAAATTCATTAAAATATCCGATGCGGTCTTGGTAGTTAGGGGCAAATATGGCAGTTAAAACTTACTCTTGCAAAATAACTTGACAGTTATGAGTAAATCCAATCGATTTTTTCCTCCTGCAACTACAACGATCGTTTTACCCCTGCTCTTCAAAGAATAAGGGGTCTGAAGAGAGAGAGAGAGAGAGTAAAAAAGTCACGTTTTCAAGAAAGCAAGAAGCAAGATTGCGATGTAGGTGGGCGCCAGTTGGAGATATAGATCGAGAGAAGGGTGTTGAGGGGAGAGAGTTCGATCCCTGAAATCTGCGAGCAAGAAGAAGTAAGCACCGCAAATTCTTGAAGGAAATAGTCGCTCTTTTGGCATGGGTGTAATGGAAAGTTTCAGCGCCGAAGATCTGTCGACCATCGGAGGAATTGCCACGGTTTCGCTGCTGCATTCCTTCATTCCCACCCATTGGCTCCCTTTCTCCATTGTCGGTCGCGCACAGAAGTGGACCCTTTCCCGCACTCTCCTCGTTAGTACGTCCCCATTTTCTCATCTCTCTTTCTCTCTCTCACTCTCTCACACACACAATTCTGGATTTCGTTTATTTTTTCATTGAAAAATAAAATAAAATAATAAAAATAAAATTTTTTTACTTATCAAAAAAAATATTCTTGCATTTAAGACACCCCAAAAGAGTTTAAAGGATGGAGCGTAGTGTATGGAATTGTTCTCTTTCTTTCGCAAAACAAATATGAAAATGAGAAGGACATATTCTACATTAGGAAAGTATTACATTACATTGTTTTTTTTTTTTTTTAATTTTAATTTTTTATTGCTGTAGAGGGGTTGTTGGTTTTCCCGGCTCCTTTTGATTTATTTTCCTACGTTTTCTAAGCGGCCAAACAAACTGTTAGATTTGTGGAGGGGTTTTTGTAGTGCTTGGTCATGAGTGGTGGTCAAGATGCTCTGGGGGATCTTTACTGTGTTTTGATATGATAATTGAGTCAGATCTATAATTCGATTAATGGGTATTGATCACCTTGGTAGGCTAAACCTATCTTGCATTACAAAACCGCTTTCTGTTCACTTTGAATTTGCATGTTGAAATGCAATCAATTTTGTTTGCTTTCTGTTTCAGTTCTTCTACAATCTTGCATCTCTTATGAATGTATGAGGAATTACTAATGTTGTGCTTAGAAACCCAGCCCTGAAAGCTTTTTAAGCATTGGCTCTGTTGTAGGCATTGATTTGGATCGGTTTGACTTTAACTGGACAAAGTAGTTAAAATGTTGCGCTCAATTTGTCTGTTGATTTGTATGCAAAACAAGTTGATGGGGTTCCCCGTTCCAGGCATCCATTTTTCAATACTACATTAACAGATCTACTATGAAGCTTATGCAAGGCCTTTCTTTATGAACTGTTGAAACTATTTAACAGATCTGTCGGCTGTCTTGATGATTTATGGCTAACAATACTTCTATAATTCTAGAAGGATCAGATTCGAATATCTGTTTTGTATAACCTTTCTGTTCTGTTTTTAGTTGTCAGTAAGCACTCACATTACTTATTTGAGTATGGAGCGTAGATAATTGCTGGATTAGGATTAGATTTAGGGAAAATGCTTCAGTGGTCCCTGATGTTTCGCCTTTTAGATTTAGGGAAAATGCTTCATGGTTGTGCTAGTTTCATTTTGGCTCAGAAACTAGAAGCTCTAAAAGCTGACTTAAAAACTTGGAATGAAATGGAGTTTGGTAATGCGAAGAAGAAGAAAAGGGCTGGTTGTGCTTGAAGGACATAAACTTCTTTCTAATGAGGAGAAATTGAGGAAGGATGTGACTATAGTTGAGTTGGAGAAGGCTATTCTTTTGGAAGAGGTGAGTTGGAGGTAAAAGTTGAGGGTGTTGTGGTTAAGAGGGTGATAAAAATATCAAACCCTTCTATCGGATTGCTAACTCTAATAGAAGATGTAACACCAAAGAAAATTTGGTTATCAATGGTGTTATCTCTTCTAATCCGGCTGAAATTAAGGATCATTAGTTCAAATTTTACTCAGCTTTATTCCGAGAATGAGAATTGGAATCCAGATTTGGATGGTCTTCCTTTTCACTCAATTAGTGAGGAGGAGGAGGAAAGGGAGGTTTTTGGAGGTGGTGAAAGACATGAATGGGAATAAAGCTCCGGGTCGGCTTTCTTCCAAACATGTTTGGGATGTCATCAGATAGATGTTGTGAAAGTCTTTCTTGATTTCCATGAGCATGGTAAGTTTGAAAGTTTGAATGCTACCTTCATTACTCTTATCCCTAATAAAGTAGGGTTTGTTGACGTTAAGGACTTTCGTCTCATTACTCTGGTGAGTGGTGCATTAGGACATAAATTTTAGTAGATTGGTGTATGATTGGGAGATGGATTCCTTATCTTCTTTTTTCAATGCTTTGTATTCCATTAGGATGGGTCGGGGATGCAAAAATACCTTATGTTGGATTCCTTCAAAAGACGATCTTTTGAGGTCAAAACATTGTGGGTGGCTTTCTTCACTTGGATAACATCTTTAGAAAAAAATCTCATGCTGGATAATCTCCAAAGTATCACATCATAGTGATGGATTGGTTTTGTATGTGTAAAAAGAGTGGAAAACTCCTGATCATCTCTTTCTTTAGTGTGATGTCGCGAGAGGTCTGTGGAATTTGGATTTTCTGATATTTGAAGTAGAGTGACTTATGCTAGACAGGGTAGTGGATCTTTTGGTGTGTTGGAAAAGAAAGGCCCGTTGGAATGATCTTAAAATTGTTTGGAATTTAATCCTTTATTGTTTAGAACGGTGCATTTGGAGAAAAACGAATGCTTGAAGTTTTAATGATCGCGAGAAGACGAGTTCGGATCTACAACTTTGTTTCCTTAAATTACTCTTTAAGTGGATGTCTGCCAACGCCTTTCTCAATATCTCTAACTTTGTAGAATTTTGTGCTCTCTTTTTTCATTCTTGATTTGTTGGCTATTTTCTCTTCTAAACTACCTGTGTACTTGGGTTGCACTACTTGCGCTTTTTAATGAACTTGTTTACTTTTAAAAAACAAAATTTGATGACCAATTTTTGTTTTGTACTTTTTCATGTAATTCAAATAGATTGTAATTGTTGCTGCACTTGGTTTTTCCCAAAGAAGGAAAACATTGAAGTGTTCTTGGAAGTTCACTGTTGCAAATTGAAATGATATATTTTTTTTGATAAGTAATGTATATTCATTCAAATTGTAGAGGGGCACAACCCTCGTAAACACGGAGTATACAAGAGAACCCCTAAATTATAGAAAAAGAAGAGCATAACTCCAAACGCTCAGAAAAATTAGAGACATGCACACTATTCTAGGCCACTTCCATGTATACAAGGATTGTTTGCAAATTGAGATGGTTTGATATGTGAGAGAATATGCTTTATGCAAACAGTTTCTTGTATGTCATGCTGATGCTCTGTATAGGTGGTTTGTGGTTGGAGAGAGTTCCGGTAGCTCTAATGCATAGTTTTCATGATTGGGAGATGTAGTACAAAATTACTGGCCATTTTAGAATTGTTAAAGAGTTGTCATTATGATAAGAGGTCCATTTTGTGTTGATGTCACCATTTAATATAATTTAGTTCTAGGGAATAAGAGGCAAGCTACTCCACCAGAAGAATAATATCTTAATGGTAAATATGTATCATCTGCCTCAATTATGAGAATAATAGCAAGCTTGAAAAGAGGTGCATTTTTCGGGTTCTGATGTGACCATTTAATTCTTGGGAATAAGGGGCAAAGCTACTCCACTAAAAGAATTGTACCTAAATGGTTTATCAAGATAGTAAAAATGATAATTGGCAGGCTTGCCCATTCATCAAATTGTGTTCTCTATACATAGGTACTTTTGGACACTTGGCCATTTCAGCTCCTAGACATTAATTGTGCCGCTTGGATAACCTTGTATCTGCTTGTTGGTTAACTTGTATCAATCTGTAACCCATGAGCTTATTCATTTCATTGTTTAGGTTTGCGGGCCTAAATGCTACAATCGTAATGTTTCTTGTACTGCGTTAACTTTGCAAACAGCATGCTGCATCATGGAAAGGTTGGGCGGTGCGATGGTTTGAATCAATTTTATTCAGGCTTTGCTATCATTCTATCTCTGCCTCCAATCATAAGAGTGTGAAGAAACTATTTACTTTTGAATCTCCATAGGAACCAATTTCATGTGTGGATGGCATTGATCATATAATTTATTTGTCAATGTTGGATTAGTTGAGCCATATCATACAATTAGTTGCCTTACTTTAGTCATTATCTTTTCAGGAAGCTTATTGAGTTGCACAGATAAGATATCTATGCATTCTATTAATTTTTGTTATTTATTATATGTTTATTTTTTGAGGTGTTGGGCAATTGTCATATTAAGTTTGGCTTGTCAATTTCAATTGAGAAGATATCTTTAGAGGGGGCAAAGAAGTCAAAAACATGGAAGGTAAAATTGATGAATTTATTTTTAAATATTTTTAATGGCTCAAATTGATGATAATGCACGTTAGAACTTGGCAGCACATCTTTGTTAGTCAGATCATGGTACTGAAGGTTATTTTCTAGTTCTTATTGCGTCATTGTTTCCTGTTAATGCGCATTTGATTTTCTAAAAGACTAGTCTGGCCTCATTTTTTTAGAAATTCAGGTCTGCAGGATGCAAATCAATAGCCCTTGTATCATTCTCAACCACCTTATCCTTTTCACCATTCTTTGGCTTGTAGATAAATTTGGGGTATAGCTATGCCTTGGCTTAAATGGTTTGTGTGCCTGAATCTATCCAACATAGACCAGCCCAGTTCTGCCATATACGTCGGAGAGGTGGCGATGCAACATCTTTATTGGTCTGAATGGGATTTATTCAATCAGTTGCTAGGTTGTTAAGTTCTAGTAACATCAATCCAGCCTTATTGTACATAGGTTTGGCTTAGGCTAGGCCTTCCCAGCTCAACTTTTTGACAGACTAATCTGGATGAGGATCAAGTTCACAAGTATAAGTAGAAATTAGCTTCTTGTATGTGAGATTGAATGGTCTACTGATAAATATTTGATAGTATAAGATTATATTCTTAAAAAAAGGGAAAAAATCATATCGAGAAAAATAACTCTTGTATCAGTGCTTTGATAAACGTCTTACTTTTATTCTCTTCATGCAGCTGCATTTGGAGCAGTTTTGCATGTAGTGTCCACGTCACTTCTTGGCATAACAGCGATCACCATGGCGAATACTATTGCTGGTGAAGAAACAGTGCATAAACTAGCTTCACTTTTGCTTGTAGTTCTTGGTGGTAGTTATGTCTTGCTGTTTGTGACTGGAAAGGGCGGTCACAGTCATTCTCATAACCAACCCATGGAGAAAATGGCTGTTGCTGGGCTTGTCCTTGTTCCTGCATTGTCACCCTGTGCAACCACACTTCCGGTATTCCTTGCTGTTGGAAATTCGTCTTCCATGATGGTGCTTGCTATCATTGTGCTCTTATTCAGGTATTACTAACATAATATTAGTTTTTTGTGTTTGTTTTTGATTATTTGTGTATGACTTGGTTGTCAGAATTTCTAAAAACAATTCAAGAAAGTAATAAGTTTCTCAAATTGTCCCAACATTGATTTGGAGCAAAGAAGCTTTGCAAACTCCTAAAAGGGTTCCATCAGGCAGGGATACACATATAAACTCCTTTCAATATGCAATGATTGACCTGGATATTGACCCCATCATTTTCTGGTGCAATAGCTTTAAGAAGTTGAAGATTTCCATTTAGGGGTAGTATGAACTGTAATAATTTTGAATACCCCCACTCCTTGGCTTTACTTTTTGGCTGAGCTGGTCTGTGATTGTTCTCTAGTAGCAACCTAGACTTGATCTTTTTATGCAACCGATACGATTATGTTAAGCAGACGTTATTGATTGGATTGAGATGTTTACCTGGCAGCTTAGCGGTTTGTGAAGGAATAAATCTATTCTTCACACCCACTTCGCACTGACTGATGTGGTATGAGTTGAATTGCCATTTAAAAAAACAAAACTTTCTACCTCCATTCAGCTCATGCCATGTCAATGGCGTGAACTGTGAAGTGAGTATGATCAAATGGGTGTGAAGTGTAGCATTACTTTTTGAGAAGTCCAGCAATGACTCTTTTCACTTTATTGCGTTTATGTAGTATGCAAGAAATTTCAGACACGAAATGAATGCTTTTTAACTGCTGCAACGTTTGGTCATCCTGTAAAACAACTCCTATCTATTTTGAATTGCTATTATGTTTAATATGAATGTCAATACAGGATGTGAAACTAAAATTATGAAAACTTGGTTGCCATTTTTGTCGCTTGACATAGTTTGATATTGGATTTGCAGCACCATAACTGTGATGACATCACTGGTGGCTCTATCATTCTATGGTGCCAGTCAACTCAAGTTTCATTGGGTGGAGCGGTACGACAAGCTTCTTGTGGGTTCTGTATTGTGTTTGGTAGGAATTTTGACTCTTCTTTTCCATGATCATGATCATGATCATCATCATGGTGGAGTTGGAGGCTCTGGAGAGCAGCAATTGCATAGAAAACTAGTTGTTCTATGATCATTTTCCTGGCAAAAGTTGAAAAGTGGAAAATGTTTTGATGTGGATCTCCAGTAGAACCGGATGGAAACTGATGCATGTGACATATTTCTGTATTGTAATTGTTCTGTTCTGATTCATACCATAATCCTTGTGTGTGTGGGTGGGTAATTTTGTTTTTTATTTTTTTGTATATGGTAATTGTCTTCACTTTTTTCTGAAAGCCTATTTTGGGTGTGTCCACATCTTTGACTGTTTCAATTTACATGTGGATACTTTGCTATAGTTACCGTTTAGTATACATAATTCGTGTAAGATACAAAATACTTAATAAGTATAGGGTTTTAATTGATCTTATATTCTAAAATTACAATAATAAGCTACATGTTTATTGATAACCTAACCCCTTGAAATTTTTAGCCCCAGTAATTAACTTTGAACCTTTTAATATATAGTTCAATTAATCTTTCAGAAAGTGATAGGAAGCCAAACAAATGAATCCAGAAAAATTTTCAAACGGAGTAGCAAACCAGGGAGAGGGAATTGCATTTTTTTAATTTAAAATTTTTTGTCACGTCAGTTTGGAAATTGTTCTGGGTTTATTTGTTTGGCTCTCTAACATTTCTCTAATTTTCAGTTAAGTAAAGTAATTTTGTGATTGATTTTCAACTAATTAAAAAAGAAAAGAAAAGAAAAAAGACAACTATTAATGACGGAGAAAATATGAGATCTTGACATTGTTTGAAAGCATGGATAATATGGTTTTTCTAAATATGGGACTAAATATAATAATACAATAATATTAATATGACATTGTTTTAAAACATAGGAATAAATCTAAATAAGAGAAAAATTAAGGGATTAATAAATACAGGCCCTTAGCAAATCTTAACCTCCTGAATCCAAAACAAGAGAAATGCTATGCTTATCAGATTTTATTTTCAAAAATTGGTCTCCAAGTAATGTGCTACAATTTAATAAGATTTATTATTTTGAAAAATGTGTCACTATTTTTTGGGGAGTAGTGATATAGAGCACACTAGCGTGAGTGAACAGTGCTCACGCTGGTGTACTTTATATAATATTATTTTTTTGAATATTACTGTTTCAATATTTTTTAATATTATTTTTTATTATAAAGTACACCAGCTTGAGCACTGTTCACTCACGCTGGTGTGCTCTATATCACTACTCTTTCCTAGGAAGGTGATACATCACTTAGAAACCAACTTTTAAATGGTCAATATAGCATTTCTGGTCTAATAAAATAAGAGTATCTTAGTCTATTGATTTAAGATTGAAATTTCTTAAAATTAGACTGCTTGAATTCTAATAAAATTAAGGTGGCTTACGAACAAAGCCTACTTGTTTGGTGCAGTTAGACTCCGCAGTCCCCTTCTTTTAAACTACCTTAATATTGGTAGTCATCAAGACATCTAATCATAAGATTAGGTTGCTAATTTTTAAAAATAAATTTTACTTGAAGTTTATATCATTCAGGAGGAGTTCATGAACCAACCCATATGTGGCGAATCTTGGTTAACTTATTGTATATAAAAACGCAAGCAAGCTTGTGTTGTCTCTGACATTTGTTCTTTGGTAAAAATAATAAAAGATTCCATTGAAAAAGAAAGATGCTACTGCTATTCTTCTCTCTTTGGATCCTGATCACATGTTTTTTTGTTTTGTTTAATCCTTTTTTAACTCTTTCCATGTGGGATCGCTTGGCTTTTTAGCCTCTTCACTTTTTATCTTCTTTTGCCATTATTTAACAGTCTAAAGATCACCCAACCTTTACATTTTTCCAAACCCTAAAGATTACACACTCAAAAAGAGTCAATGGGACCTTTATTGTGTTGACAGAGAGAGGGAGAGACAGAGATTATAAGGCTTGTTTGGGAAAGCCACCCAACTCTTTTTTTTTTTTTTTTTTGAATTCATTTTTGAGAAATCATTTACTTTTTTCAACCCAACTAAAAAATATCTTTAATAAAAATTTTAAAAATTCAAAAAACTTCAAAAATTTATATTTAGGGTTGATATTCCGAGCGGTTTTCGGAGGTGGTACGGCTATCCCATTAGTTTCAGGTTAATTTTTTTGCAAAAATAAATAAGAGAAGCCGAATAAATTTAGATGAAGGTTAATGTGCTTGAAGCTTTTTAAGATACTTAATCATGTTGTTAATTTTTGCTTGAGAGGCTTCACATGATTCATCTAACATAAAAAGGGAATCTATGATTTGGCATTGCATAATCCATTCCTACATAAATTTTACCGTTGTAATGGTATTGTAGAAAGGGATAAAATATGATTGCTGTGATGTGACACCTCATTTAGATTGATAGGGCTTTACTTTGTCTTTTTTTTTTTTTTAATAATGCAAAGGTGAACTTTTGTGACAATTTAAATTTTCTGATAGTCTTAGGATCTCGAGGTAAGATAATAAAGTGACAATCATAAACTTTTCTTTCATTATAAAGTATATGCTGCGCTCTTGTAAACACACGTGACAATTGTGACAATCTTCCTCTTAAATTATCAATTGTAACAATCTCTCACAAACTATCAAAATACTGACAATGTACCGCCCAATAGTAGCTAAATGACAAAATTACCCCTATAACATTTTTAATTAGACAAAAATATTCCTAAAATTAAAAAAAAACATTAAATATATTTAAAATAAAAAATTAACTATATTTAAAATAAAAATAAAATAAAAACAATGTTGGTTAGAACCACCCCATGGAGTTGGCGCCCCCAACTGCATCGGGTGGCTTCTGTGGCTTGAGGGTGGCTCGGCCACCCCCTAGCCTCATTACTGGGAGGCCGAGCCACCCTAGATGCTTATGGCCACCCCCAAAATGGTTTAGGGGGTGGCTCACTTTTCGGGGGTGGTAGGCCACCCCTAGAAAACTTTTCGAGGGTGGCCGGCCACCCCAGTAATGGGGCTATGGGGCGGATCTGCAGCCCCTAGAACCCATGGGGTGGTTAAGAACCACCCTTGTTTTCTTTTTCATTTTATTTTTTATTTTTAATATATTTAATTCTTCTTTTAATTTTATAAATTGAAATAAATAATTAAATAAATTTTAATATTTTTGTTTTTATTTTAGTGAGGGTAATTTTGTCAATTTATGAGTCTAGGGGGTACATTGTCATATTTTGGTAGTTTAGGAGAGAGATTGTTGCAATTAATAGTTTAGAGGAGAAATTATCATTGAAGTGATAGTTTGATGGGACTAAGAGAACTTTACCTTATATATATATATATAGAGAGAATTAGTTCCTACAGTCAAATTGTAACCTATAGGACTTTCGGTTGCTATTCTCTCTATTTTACAAGTCTACGTCAAGATATACCAAAAAGATAAAACAAAAAACAAAAAAACTACCACAGTATGCTCTTTTATTTTTGTAACCATCACATAATGCTCAATCTAGAAGAAACATGGCATGCTCCTGTCGCATTCCCAAAAGCCAGTCAAGCCCTTAATCCTTTCACAATCAACCCTACCCACTAAGACAAAGGCCTTAATCTAATTCTCTCTCTCTCTCTCTCTCTCTCTCTCTCTCTCTCTCTATATATATATATATATATTAATGGCTTGAACTTAAACCAAGGCCATGCATAGTTGACATGGGTGTATTAATTTATGCATCAAGAGCTATTAGAATATAAATGTCAATATCATATGTGGGGACATGTAATTGACATTATGCAAATCTTCACTCTTATTATACTTCTTATGTGACAATTCATCAAAGTTACATTTTAATAACAGTATTTTGTATAAATTATTTGACATGATGATTTAAATTATAACTAAGCAAATACAACCGAAAGAAAGACAGGGAGAGGGATTTGCGTCAACAAAATCAACTATCTTATAATTAAATTTGAAATGATTATTGTACTTAATTATTTTAAACCCATATGCTAATAAGATATATATATATATTAGTCCATGAATTTCATCATTGTATTTTGTCTATCATTCAAGTCATTTTCAATTTGAATACTTTTTTATTTATTTTTTATTTTTTTATTTTTTATTTTTATTTTTATTTTTATTTTTTTATTTTTTTAAGGGAAAACGTATAAGTGGGAGGTGATGAAGTGATCATGGCCACCAAAATCCATTATCAATAAATTCATAAAATTCTTTTCAACTTTTACAAATTTTGAAATTATCATATTTAAAGTTCAGAAATTCTAAATTAAGGGTATCAAAATTTTAATTTCTTTCAATTACCTCTAATTTCGTTAGGATTTTTTTCGATAATTTTTGTCAAAATACCCAAAATACCCTTATTTTTTTTATTTTAAAAAAAAATTACAAAAATTAACAGAAAATCTTTTTTTTTTTAATTAAAAAATTTGATATATTAAATTGAGATTTTTCAAATTTAAGGAGATAATTACAAAAGCGATAAAAGTTCATAAGGGTTAAGTAAAGTTTCTCTTAAATTTATTTCATTTAGAAACAATATTTTTAACTTAGAATTATCACATAATGCTGGTGTGACCGGTCTCGACTTACTCTTGAATTAATCATTATTAAATAAAACTTAGTAACTAATTATCACAGTCACGAAAGTATTACGAAGTAACAATATTGTATAAATTGCTCGTACTATTCACGATTATTATAAATAGTTGCGTGTCCAAGTTTGGTACAAAAATGATAGAAAAAAACAAACAGAAAAAGAGGACTTTGATTGACTATTTACCAACCATTCTTTGGCTATCAAGTATTACTTGGAATCTCAATAATCAAAAGAATGCTTGCTTTAATGTGAAAGTTAAAAGGGCTGGGCCTCCACGTCTTCATGTCTTTCTTTAATGCTTAAGTGCTGTTTGTTTGATCCATTTACTTTTCCTTTTTTTCATTTTAAGCGATCCAGTTACTTTTCCTACCACCAAACAAAACATTTTAATAAGATTTTAAAAAAAAATAAAAATAATTAATTAAAAAAAAAGTCTAACCCGGTCTTTCTATTTATTTACTTTTATGTAAAAAGTCCGCCGCCCACCTTCCATTCACAGTAAGTTACCGTACCATGTTATGTTCGCACTTTTACCGCCGACGATTGCGCGTGGGACTCACGCGCTACTTTCCGGAGAAGAAAGTGGGGTCCAGAGTCCACACACAGACACACGGATTTGATGATGTGTGTCTCTCTTATGTGCCTTTTTGCATGGACGCAGCCACGCCAATGGGTCCATCAGATTCGCTCTCTCTCTCTCTCTCTCTCGCTCTCGCTCCACTGAAACTCATGTGCTGGTCTCGATGATTCGCTGATATTGTCATCTGGGTCTTCTCTGAAATCCAAGCTCTATCCGTACAACTTTCATTTGAACTCAATTCAATTCTCAGGTTCATAAAGTCCCACAATTTGTTTTTGTCTTTTTTTATTTTTTTTTATTTTTTAAAAGATTTCTACTTCTTCATGCTGTTGTTTTGTGTTGGATTTCGATTGAATTGCTCTACTTCTTGACTTGTTTGGTTGGATTGTTTTGTTGCTGTTTCCTTTCTGTTCATTTGGAACTTCTTTGTGCATGTTCAACTGCAGAGGCTCTGATTGGTATATTTGGTCTTCTGGACTTGAATTTTGATCTGTTCTAACGGGATTCTGATTTACCGAAATGGGTTGTATTTTTTTTTAATGATTTAATACACTCTGTCTCTTTATTGCGGTTGTTGTTGCTATTATTATTTGGAATTAAACAAGTAGAAACCGAGTTTTTTTAAATTTTCTGGAGATTTCATGTTTAGTAACTTATGTTGGTAAAGTTCTCAAGCTAGGACTATTTACGAATATTCATAGAGATCCCTCCCCCCCTTGGCTTTTCTTCTTTTCTGGTTGAGTTTTTGAAATTAGCGTCTTTTGAGTTTGTTCCCTCTTTTCTGTTGGTTTCTGTTATGTTTTGGTATAAAATTAAGGCTGCCTTAACATTTTCTCTCATTCTTATTCTTATACTTAACTGGATCAGTTTTTGTTTAAGGGGCTTGGATTGGTTTTCTTGTTTAACATTGAGAACTAGAAACTGTTACCAATTATGATCTTGTATGGCATTTACATTTACCAATGTTTCGTTTCTGGAAAGAATGAGGAAAAGCAAAAGCAAGTCGTTTTCTTGTAGTACTTCCATTCTTACTAGATTAGTTTGAAGAGTGAATTGTTCTTCTTCTTCTCGTTGTTTGTTGTGGTTATGGTGCCAATTCATTATTATGGATTTATTTTGCAAATCTCTTGTATGCAGTCCTGTTTTCTCTGGTGTCCAAATGGAAACTTTTTTTAACATTTTTTTATTCGTACTTCTAAAGTTGCTGTTAAGAATTGTCGTTCTGTTCATTTGCTTTCCACAATTATATATTCAGAATCTAGTTTCTCGGTGCATGAACCTCATTTGTGTTTTTTACTTGTCTTGTGGTGATTTTCCCTGGTGTATCAATCTCTTAATAAAGAATGCGTGTGATGTTGGGCTAGTGATTGGTTGAAAACTATTGAGGATGATTTGTGATGTTGTATTACCTACCCTGGTGTATCATCTGTTGTTGCAATAAAGGGAAGGTGTCGAATTGTTAAAAATGTGGTTGTTCTCTAATTTTATTCTGTTCGATCTATTGCTACATGACTTTTGCCATTTCTTTACTATTCTTGTTGGTGAAAATTTTTTCAGGGAGAAGCCTGTATCCTGATGTCCTGATTACCTAGTAAGAGTGATATATAGCAATGGGGGTATCAAGCTCTAAAATAGAGGAAGATAAGGCTCTAAAGCTATGTCGTGAAAGGAAGAAGTTTGTTAGGCAAGCACTTGATGGCAGGTGCTCACTAGCTGCTGCTCATGTTACATACATTCAGTCACTTAAAAAAGTGGGAACTGCTCTAAGGAAATTTGTTGAACCTGAAGCTCCTATAGAATCTTCTTTGTATACTTCTACCAGTGCAACGCCAGAGCCTCTTGCTTTAACTGAGAAGTCCTTCTCTCAGTTCTCATTTTCTTCCCCATCTGCATCCCAACATGTAGATGTGACTGAAACCGTTTCTCCATCTCCTTCTCCTCCAAACTCTAGTCAGTTTCAGGCAAATCATATGAGATTCAGGGGTACTTCATACGAGAAGATTGAAGAAAAACCTTCGTTACCTGTTATAGGAACAGTGACCTCGTCCAGTACCCTGCAGAATACTACACCTCATTCCACTGAAAGACCTGAAACATCCCCATTCGAAGGTTCTTCACTCCCACCTGGAACTCGACCATGGGATTATTTTGATCATGAATTTTCTTTTCATGACGAGAGGGGAATGAGCCAAGGTTTGGAGAATGCAAATGATATAGGACGGTTTAGAGAAGAGGAGGGAATTCCTGAGCTTGAAGATGAAGATGAGAAGGCTTCTTTTCATGGGAGTGAAGAATCTCAGGATTCAGAAGAGGAGTTTGATGAGCCTGCGACAGATACTCTGGTCCGTAGTTTTGAAAATCTTAATAGGGTTCATGATCATGCTGCAGATAATTCTTCACCTGGTATACCTTCTGCACGAAACGTAGCTTCAGAGACTGAGTTCCTGAATGGGGAGCAACACCGGTCCCCATATTTGTCACCATTAAGAGCCACATCTAATGTTGTTGCTCTTCCTACTGACACAAATAAAACACCATTAAAAGAAGATTGTATTGAGAGTAAGGTTGCCTCTAAGGACTTCTTTTCAAGCATTAAAGACATTGAGTTTCTCTTTATAAGAGCTTCTGAGTCTGGTAAAGAAGTTCCAAGGATGCTTGAAGCAAATAAGTTGCATTTCCGTCCAATATTCCCGGGGAAAGAAAGTAAGATCTCTCTCTCTCTCTCTCTCTCTCTCTCTCTCTCTACACAACTTATTGTCTCAGGTACCTTTTTTTACTCGTTTGAACTCTCCTGATTATTGGCAACTACGATTTCATAAGAAATTTATGTACAATATCAAGGTTCAGGACATGCACCCAAAATAACATAGGAAGTTATATCATATTTCTTATCTTGATGTGTGTTGGTAAAATTTTTAACAAGAGAATGCTCTGTTGTAGGAAGTGGGTCAGTGACATCTACTTTCTTGAAGGCCTGTTTCTCTTGTGGGGAGGACCCAAGCCAAGTTCAAGAAGGTTGGTCTGCTTGTCTTTTTCTTGCTTTCAGATTACTTGTTTTATGTCACAGAGACACCACAGATCATGCTTGGCACCAATGTTCCAGGATGTCTAGCATAGGGATGAGTTCTTGGTTGCAGCAACGTTTGAGCAACTTTCTAGAAGCCTTTTATGCTCCATAGGTTCATTTATAATTATATTGCTACATAAAAGATGCCTGTCCTGATTACGTTATATAGTCTGCAGCATGTAGAAGCTCATGCAACTCATGCTGCTTCGACTTGTTCATTATTAGTTTGACATAACTTGGGATTATGAAAAGTTATGTTGGGTTCCATTCAATTGGAGAAATATGCATTGATCGTTGTCTTACTACAAGAACTAATTAATCCATGCTTCTTCTGTTGGGATTATGTATAAAACATAGTGGGAAAATCCCAGGAATAGCATCACGAAAACATTGCAAATGATCACGCAAAAAAAGAAGAAAAAAAAAAAAAAAAAAGAAGCAAGGGAAGAACCTCACCAAGCAAGTCGGCTACCTCTAGGAACAAAGGGTGGATTGATTCTCTTGCCCCTCACAAAAAAACGTGTAGGGTTAGGCTTTTGAGACCTCTAAACCTTCTCCTCAATTCTGATTAAGAGACCAAGAGTGTGGGCTTTAATGCCTTCACAAGCTCCCTTTAAATAGGCTCATGTCTCCTAGTGGTAGTATTAGGTTCCCAAGTCAAAATAGGACTTGAAAACCCTAGCCACCATACTACACATACACGGCCACTAGGGGAATTATACTTGTGTAATTAGGTCAAGCTCATAAGGGTAATAATTTGCTTGAGGAGGGACCTAGAGGGAAAATAAAGCTAGTTCCAATAGGCCTAGGACACTTGTCATCTCGTGACTTGTCCTAAGTTACTATTAACTACAATTAATTCATCTAAATAACTGTAATTCATCTAGTATTTATTTTGATTATTCAAGGAGAAGGAGAAGATGATCCACTGTCTCCTCACTCCTTTTGCACATACAACATCTGTTTGTTACAATCACCTGTCGCTTCCTGAGGTTATCTAGGGTCAGAATTTTGCCCAAAGCCGCCGACCACACAAATAAACTCGCCCTCGGAGGAGCTTGTGTTCGCCACACACTCTTCCAAGGGAAACCCCTCCCTTTAGTACAAGCCAAGGAGGTGTAAAAGAGCTTGACCTTGAAACAGCCTCTTTTGGAAGATTTCCACCACAACCTATCTTCACACCCTCAACTCACTCGAGCAGAATGTAACACCTGAAAAAAAGAGGCCAAAACATCCACCTCCTAATCGTGAGCCTCTCTAGCAAAACTAACATTCTTCTGATTAAAGCCACCCAGCACCTCCAAATGATCCGCAACTGAGGCGTCCTTGGCACAGGCAATGCTGAATAAGCCTGGGAAAGCTGTCTTGAGAGCCGTATTACCACACCACAAATCATGCCAGAAACGAACCCTAGTCCCAACCCCCACCTCAAACTGTGTAAACCCTTTGAAAGTGTCCCACCCTTTCCAAATGTTCTTCCATAACCCCACCCCAAAAGATCCACCCAGCTCCAATGAGCACCACCCTCCCCACACACTTCCAAACTTCGCATCCACCACAGCCCTCCACCAAGTATCTCCCTCAACTCCATAGCGCCACAACCATTTCCCTAACAGGGCGCGATTGAACACCATTAAGTTTCTGATACCCAAACCTCCCTCCTTAATCGGAGTGCATACCTTCGACCACTTCACCAGATGGTACTTGAACTCTTCGTCTAGACCTCCCCATAGAAAATCCCGCTGCAGCTTCTCAATCCGCTTAGCAATGCTAACCGGAATGGGGAAAAGAGACAAAAAGTTGGTTCCTTTTCCGAAAATTAAAACAAAAGTCTGGCATGATATTTGGTGTGGGGAAAATTCTTTGAAGCATGCCTTCTCATCCTTGTTCAGTATCACTAGACATAAAGAAGGTTGGGTGAAGGATAACTTTATTTGGAGGAATGGGGTTGTCGGGTGGAATGTCATTTTTTTGCGGCCCGTATAGGATTGGGAGATGGATATGATTTCTCCTTTCTTTGATCGGTTATACTCTTGCAAGATTTCCATAGGTACTTTGGATCGTATTCGCTAGTACTTGTCTAAGAAGGGCAAGTTCGAGGTTAAGTCGCTCTTCAAGGCCTTGTCCGATTTTGACCATGAGGTGTTTCCTTGAAAAAGCGTTTGGCGTACTAAGGTGCCTTTGCGAGTGGCTTTTTTCGGGTGGACTGCGGCCTTAGGCAAAATTTTGACTGACGACACTCTGCGTAAGAGGAAGCTAGTGGTAGTGGAGTGGTGTTGTATGTGCAAGAAGACCGGAGAGTCAGTCGATCATCTTCTTCTCCACTGTGAGATCGCAAGTGTTCTTTGGCATACTATTTTTGATCGGTTTGGGTTGCATTGGGTCATGCCTTGCAGGGTGAGGGACTTGTTCGATTGCTGGTGGTCGGGAGGACGCTCTCGAAGCGCGGTAGTGTGGAAGATGATCCCTCTGTGTCTTATGTGGTGTATTTGGAATGAAAGAAATGCTAGATGCTTTGAGAACTCCACTAGGACTATAGAGGAACTGACTCATCTTTTCTTCTTTACTCTTTACTCCTGGACGGCCGCTTAGCTAGCTCATTTAGGAATTAGTTTCTCTGATTTCCTTTTTCATTTCTCTCCCTTTTAGGTGCTCTCTTTTTATACTTCCCGTGCATGTGGGTTGCTCCCCTCTGCGCTTTTGTTATATAACATTATTACTTATAAAAAAAAAGAGAGACAAAAAGTAAGTAGGCAAATTGGCGAGAGTGCTCTTGATTAGCGTGACTTCCACCCTTCGACAAATACAACCTTTTCCACCCGGCCAACCGACGTTCTAACCTCTCGATAACTCCATCCCAAATATGCTTAGCCTTACAAGAGGCCCCCAGCGGCAACTCAAGATACTTTACTGGCAAAGAAGCAACCCCACACCCTAGAATACCGGCTAACCTGTCCACTTGCTCCACATTCCCCACTGGAATTAACACCGACTTGGCCAAGTTAACCTTCAACCTGGAAGCAGCTTCAAAGAGCAAGAATAAACTCCGCAAATAACTTAGCTGGTGGGCAAAGCATTGCAAAAAATCAAGGTATCATCCGCAAACAAAAGATGAGAGAGTGTAATATTACCGACCTGTAACCCTTCTATAAGCCTCTCATTAACTGCCGCCGAAATCATCCAACTTAAAGCTTCCATCACAAAAACAAATAGCAGAGGAGACAGGGGGTCCCCTTGTCTCAAACCCCTGGAACTGCTAAAGAAGCCATTAGGAGAACCATTGATCAGAATTGAGAACCGCACCGAAGAAATGCAATGTTCTATCCAAGAGCACCAAATCCCGCCAAAACCACACCTCTTTAGCATGTATAACAAGAAGTCCCAATTCACATGGTCATAAGCTTTTTCCAGATCCATTTTACAAATAACCCTTGGCTCCCCAGATCTCAACCGACTATCAAGGCATTCATTAGAAATCAAGATAGGATCTAGAATTTGCCTACCCTTGATAAAAGCACTTTGGGACTGGGAAATAATCTTATCCAGAACAACCTTCAATCTATTAGCTAAAACCTTGGCTATGATTTTGTAGATACTTCCCACAAGGCTAATTGGCCGAAAGTCTTTGAGATTGATAGCGCCGGGAACCTTCAGAATAAGTGAGATGAAAGAAGCATTGAGGCTCTTCTCAAACAACCCTCCTGCATGAAATGCACTAAACACGTTCATAACGTTCTCCCTCACAACCTCCCAGCAAGATTGGAAGAAAGCCATAGAAAACCCATCGGGGCCCGACGCCTTGTTGCCATTCATTTTAAACACTACCTTTCTAACCTCGTCCTCTTCGAATTCTCTCTCCAACCAACTAGCCTCCACCTCCGAAATGGAATCAAAGGAGATACCGTCAACCATAGGCCTCCACCAGCTTTGCTCCGAGAAAAGTTTATGATAGAACTAAACAACGTGCTCACTAATCTCGGAGGGATCGGACGAGGTGTTATCCCCAATCATAAGAGTATCCAAAGCGTTATGTCTTTTATTAGAGTTGGCTATGGAATGAAAGAATTTGGTACACTTGTTGGCTATTAGAGTTGGCTAACTCTCGAACCACTTCCGCCTTCCTCATAACCTCCTCCACATCCAATGCCCTAGTTTCTTCGTTCACATCCAACAACCGAAGCTCTTCAAGAAGCATCCTCTTATTTCTATCAATGTTGCCGAACACCTCCTCATTCCATGTCTTCAAATTCAACTTCAACTTCAAAGCCTTGAGCTTACAAGCAAGAACAAAGCTCGGCGTACCTTGGAACACATGGGAGTCCCACCATTGTTTCACTAGGGCCACAAAACCTTCCGCTTTAAGCCACATATTTTCGAATTTAAACGGCCTATTCCCCTTTGACACCTCCCCTAGCTCAAAAATGATTAGGAAATGATCCGAGCACAGGCGGAAGAGCCTCATCTGCCTAACCCCAGGAAACCGGGCCTCCAACTTCGGGGAAATCAGAAACCGATCAATCCTTGACCACAGAGGGGGATCATTAGATATTGACCATGTAAACGAACCCCCAATCAGGGGAAGATCCATCAACCCTTGTTCAGAATAAAGTCTGAAAATTCCATCATGGCCGAATCTAGATGGGCTTCACCTGATCTTTTGCTAGGGAACCGAGTGACATTAAAATCACCTCCAATACACCACGGCATGTCCCACCAGCTTATAACACCAGCTAATTCCTCCCAAAGGAGCCTTCTATCCCTACTGAGGTTTGGACCATAGAACCCAGCAAAAGCCCAAATAGAACGATCCCCAATATTCCTAAAAGACACCACCAGGGTGTAAGTCCCCACACAAACATTGACCTTCTCCACCACCCTGTTATCCCACATTATCAAAATACCACCCGAAGCCCCGCTAGAATCCAAACAACACCAATCCACATGACTCCTCCCTCATAAGCTTCGAACTATATTGTGAGACATACTCCGAACCTTGGTTTCTTGAAAATAAACAATGTCTGGCTTCCAATCTCTGAGCAAATTACTCACCCTCAAACGTTTGTCCTTCTTTTCAACCCTCTCACATTCCAAGAAAGAATGCTTAGCTTCATGAGGCCACAATATGCCCCCTCCCCTTTCTATTGCCACGACTAGAGCTTGCACTCCTAGTGTCATAATTCACCGAGCACTCCAAATTCCTAACCTCCCTCTTGCCCTTAATGCCTCTGCTCGAATTAATAATCATCGCATTATTCCTTCGTTCCTCTTCCAAAAAAGTCAAAAGCACTAACAATTGCAGCTTGTGACCCGTATACGAAATCCCCACAATCGGATAAATCTCATTAGCACATTGAATGACCCAATCCGAATAGCCCGTCTCACCCCCAGCCGTAGGACCATACCTATTCAGAGGAGAAGGCCCATTAATATCAAAAGGAACGGGAATTACGTCTCGTGTCTCAACCCCCCTGCCACCCTTTCCAATAGATTGGCCAGTTTCACACATTTCCCCCACTTCTGAGCACCCAGTTACCATACTCAGATGAGCCTCATTGAGCGGGGGGTAATGCCTAGTATACCTAGCAAAGCCTCCTAGATTCTGAGATAAACCCAGCCCTTCACAAGCCTGAACCCCTCCTTGATTCCCCTCACCATGCGACCAAGGCACCAAATCCCTAGCCTTGATCCCTGGAGGAGACAGCGCCAAAGTCTCTGGTGATCGACACAGTCTCTGGCGACTAGTAGCTTCCTCCCCACTAACCATCGACTCCGTCTCCAACGCAACTAGAGGATCACCGGTCTTCAATCGTGACCCCTCACCACTAGAATTCTTTCCTGGCGCAACCTGCTATGGGTCGGCGGTAGGAGCTACCGGTGAATGCTGCTCCTTCACTATCTTTGTCGAGTCTGCCGATTCTGTGACCACCAGAAGCTTTGCCGAACCACTCTGAGGAGCTCCAATTGCTCCTCTCGTGATCTCACCGTCGGGAATAACTTCTGAAGCCTCCAAGCGAATTGCCGGGACGTCGACAGGGACAACCGCAACTGCCGGTGACCTCGTCTCCAAGCACGTGCCTCCTCCTGATGACGACGCCCCATGGTCTCCGATAAAACCCAGTTTCCGATCCATCAACGAGCCGCTTGTAATCGACGGGTGAGAAACATGCGTTCTCTCTTCGTTTGACCCAACATAACCCCGGCCCTCCTGGCCCATACCGGAGCCCGCACTAGTTTTACGCTTATACACAATAACCTTCCTCTTAGCCTTTAATCCTCTCGTGGGTCGTATGCCATTTCTGTCAGCCCACACCTTCCCCTTAAGTGCACTTCCCTCACTCCCGGATTGAGCTAATCCTAAGCCTCTCTCGGGCCTTGGACCGTGCCCAGCAGCCCATTTTTTCCCCTTCAGCTTGCCACTATGTCTGACATATTGGGCTAGATCACCACCCTTTTCAACCTGCTGTAGCCCATTGTCCTCCACCCTTATAAGAGCCATTTCCAACCTGTGAAGTCCCACGTCTATTTCCTCTTTCAACCACTTCAACGTCTCTCTGCAGTTCCGGAGCTCAAGGCTTACATCAGCATGGGTCTGATTCTGACACTCACCAACCTCCCGTCCCGTCAGCGCTTGTACAGTGTCATCACTCGACACAGGTGCTCTCTCCCGCGCTTGTAATCTACTCGCCGGAGCCCTAGCCTCTTGGACTTCTTTTCCCTTGCTTTTCTTCCCCTCCGGCAGTTGACTATCTTCATCCTCCTGACCCTTTGGTGTCCTCGCCGGAATCTGGGTCCCCTTCCTTGGCATCGAACCTGTTACCCCTGTGCCTGAAACCTGCTTCTCCATTGCTGATGAGGACTCCTTCAACCATCTGGGCACTCGCGCTACAGGCCCTATATATGGACCAAAACACTCCTTCGCCGGGGATGCTGACAGACCCACAACCTTGGCATAACTCTTCCTTTCCTTCCCCTCATGCATCTTCTTTTCTTCCTTAGCACCTTGAAGGGACGATCTTGCTATACGTACTTCCAAAATAAAATGTTTCCAACCTTGCCTGAATCGTCCTTCTGGAATGAGGACTGAACCGCACCTCCGCCTCCCATCAAACTCCTCTAATGTTAGGAAATACCCATGCCTATTGGAACGACGTTGCGCAATGAACCGTGGGTAACCCGCTCTGGACTGATCCCAGAATACCTCTGAATTGTCCACTGCCACCATAACCTCCAGATTGCGCTCTAACCACTCTAACTCATCCTTCTTGATGAACATAAAATTTTGCTTCCCTTTGCTCCTCTCGAAAATCCTCACCCCCAAAGCCCCTGCCTTCACCACCAGTTCAAAATCTTCTCCCTCCCGCCATTCTGCCACCACCCTGCATTAAGAAGATACCTCACGCGCCACCCATGCTCCAACACACCCGACTAATGGTTTGTGATGAATAAAAGAGAATATATTCCTATATAGTCGGTACTATTTGACATCTTCTGTCATAACAATAAGTTCATGTAAAATAGAAAAAAGAACGGTAAAGTAGATTTCATTCAAGAAGTTTGTAATTCATTTGGAACTTCCAAATAGATTTCAATTAACAGCTGTTGTGTTTATGTAGGAAGGAAGGTGAAGATTTGTGTGTGGGATGGTAAAGAAATGAAAATTTGTTTCTTGCATGGAAGTTAATTTCCAATTGAATATTCTATTTCGCAAACTTTTATAATGAAAATCTATATAGGGGAATAAAGAAGAAGTACTTAGTTGAGAGGATTCCTCTTATTACAAAGGTATTAAGAGCTTGAAAAGCGAATAGGAGATATGAGTAGTAGGATACTTTATGGAGTTGTTGCTTTCCCAAAGAAATCCTCGAAAGAGATGGCACCCTGCATGGCTAATAATACGGGATATGGGAGATTGGTGTCATGCACATTAGTGCCATACAAATTTGACTACTATTCTTTTTTTATTTCTATTTTTTTTTCTTTAAGGAAGGATAATTTATATGGATCTCAGCTAACAGTTTTATCCACTTGATAACTTTGCATAATCTATACAACTATTTTTGAAAATTAGCTTGTCAAAATACCATCAACGACCTGATTTTTGCCCTTTTGCCACTTCAAAATCTAAATGAGTAAATGAGTAACTAAATCTTCCTATATGATCCTCAAGAGAATGTCTTGATTGGTCCTTTAATGTTGACTTTCATATAGTCATGTGGACAACAGTTCTCCAATCTGCTATAAAAGGTTATGGTTGTAATACTAAATAGCTAGTTTGATGGTTCAAATTTGCTGTGAATAGAATAGCATCTTCTTCTTTATAAAAATAATGAGTTATTATATCATTTCTCCCTTTCAATTAAGATAATTCTTCATTTATTTTAACCTTGATTACTCAGCTAATCCTTTTGTTATGTATATTTAGAGCCTGCTCAAGATTCCATGAAGTACTTAACTTGGCATAGGACAGCATCATCTCGATCCTCTTCTTCCAGGAATCCGTTGGGGGCAAACTCAAAAGACGATATGGAGGACATTGCTGGCAATCTCTTTGATAATATCTGCATGATCTCCAGCAGTCATGCCTCAACCTTGGATAGGCTATATGCTTGGGAGAGGAAGCTTTATGATGAAGTTAAGGTACTGTTGATCTCACACTAGTTAAAGTGATATAATAGTTATTTTCTTCATCATTATTATTACAACTATTGATATTATCATTTTTTTTTTTGTGAATGGTTAGCTAATAGTTTGTTTTGAATCAATCGTTTAATGCTTTACCCATATTATTTTGGATAAAATACATTTTGGTCTCTCAAAGTTTAGGTTTTTTTGACATTTGGTCCATATAAGTCTAACTCAGAAAATTCATCCCTAAAAAGTTTCCAATTGTTGTTAATGAAGTCCTTATGTCCAACTTCGTTAATTAAGTGCCATTAAATGTCACATGAGCTGCATGTGACATCAAAATGATGTCGTTTTGGCAAAAAAATTTACGGAAGAAAAATTATGAGGGAAAACACTAGTTGAAAAAAAGGAAAATAAAAAGAAGAAAAGTCTTAGCAATGCCTTTTTTAGACATTATCGTCACTTTGCCCCCAAAATGTTTGACGAAATGTCTGAGCCTTGCTCTCTCTCTTCACCACTGCTCCTCCTTACCTACTTGTTTCACCCAATCCGTTACCAACATTGGGCCCTCACTTTCTCTCTTCTTTTATGACTAATTCAAGAAGAAAAGAAAAAGAATAGAGAAAAAAAAAATTGTCTTACATTTTGTTGTGGCGAAGTAGGCTTCGCCACTTTCTTTTTTCTTTTTCTGGTTAGGTATATCTCTTATTTACTTCCTGTGTACTTGGGTTGTGCCTTTGCACTTTTTAATGAATTTTGATAACTTATCAAAAGGAAAAAAAAAGTGTAGGCTGTGGCACTTTACTAGCTCTTGAAAGCATGCTATTGCAGCCTGAGGCTTGTTTACTCCTCCCTAGTGGCAGTGACCTTCCCAGTCCCATTGAATGTAATTCTAAATTCTAGTGTGGTGTGGTGATGAGTATAGGGTCCTGTGGGTCCCCTTTCCCATCACCAAAGACAATGCAGATTAAAGTCTTTACAAACTTTTAGATAGTCTCATCCTCTTTGGCACTTCAATCAAAAAATGGTGTTGGCCTGCATTTTTTTTCTTAATTTTGTTTTTTGGGGGTGGGGTGTTGGAGAGGAGGAGTGGAAGAGGAACAGGGTGATACAATCTATCATGGAGTAAAATATTCTCTTAAAATGAAAATTTATTTTGGATGAGATGGAGAGAGAAAGATAGAGATATGAGGTTGGCAATGGTGATTAGATTTGGTGGTAGCACCCTCTTCTTCCCAATGAAATTTTTTATACCCAATCCCTCCCTAGGAACTAGGATACAAACAGTCTTCTAATTTACCAGGTGCGTTTTGGGTTCCTTGCCTAGACCTTCCCAAAGACGATCTCTCTGAAGGCACTCCAATCTCCTAGCTATTCCTGCTGGTAAAGGGAAGGGGGATAAGAAGTATGTAGGAATACTGGATAGCATACTCTTGATGAGCATAAGACTTCTTCCAACTCCATTTTCTTGACTACCCCATTCCAAATGGCTTTTGATTTGAACGGAGCACATAGAGGGAGACCCAAGTATCTCAGATGAAGGGGAGAGATGTTACAACAGGGAATACTGGCCAGCTCCTCAATATGCAGAACCTCCCCTACAGCGACTAACTCAGATTTTTGGAGGTTGACCTTCAATTCTGAAATGGTCTCAAAACACAGGAAAATGTGATCCAAATTAAGAATTTGATCATCATCTACGTCACATAATAAGTGTATTATCTGCGAACAGAAGAACCACCTCTACAACCATAATAGCTTCTTTTTTTGGAAACCGAATTGCCTGGATCCAGTTCAAGCAGTGAAGGAGTCATAAGCGAAAGACCAATGACTTGTGAAACCTTATTCTCTTCCTTCGATTCCTCAAATGCCCCTCCCCTGTTTTGCTTACTCCATGGCTTAGCTGGGCTCTCCAGCAGAGACCAATCCTCTTCTTCAACTCGCTATATACAAATCAAAAAAAAAATATTAGAAATTCTAATCCCCAGAAACCCCAGGAAAATTTTAGCCTTTTTCAGATTTTCAAAAATCACCAATGTTGCTTCCGAGGCTGTCTTTTTTCTTGTAATCGCAGGTGGTACCGTTGCTCCAGAGCTGAGCAGAGCTCATCTAGTTCTTCTTGTCAGCACTATTGATTTCCGTTCACTGCATTGCCTCCTCCTTCAACCTGCCAATAGCTACATACCTACCACATAAAATTCAATAATACTAAATAAACCCCATAAAATCAAAAAGAATAGAGAGGGAGAGAAAGAGAGAGAACCCACCATCGGTTAAGAGAAGCATACAGAGAGGAAGCTTGCATTTGAATGCTTCGATCTTCCTCCTTTCATCTTCCAATCTTTGCACACAATCATCAAGCTCTTACAGTTTCTCGGAACTTATAGATTTCTATCTTGGTGCGCTTATTGTAGTTTAATTAATTGATTTATATGCAATAATAAAAGAAGAAGAAAGAAGAGAGAGAAAGTGTCAGTCAAAAAAGGAGGAGACCCAGAATGAGGGTTTCCACTCCACTAATGTCTCATTTGTATTAGTTTAGGAAAGATACAATTATATAAGTATCCTCTAACATAATAGAGACTAATTACATATAAATACTAATACAACCCAACCACACTCTCCCTTAAGTTGTGGCAAAGATATCACACATACCAAGCTTGCTTAAGGTTGTGTTAAAAATGCTATTTGAGACCCATTTGTCCAAGTATTATCAGCGTCCATACGGATCAAGACTTTCCAGTTGGTGGCTCTATTTTTATGAGGATATAGCCTGCTCTGTTCTGAAGTTGATTGAGAGAGAGAGAGAGAGAGAGATTGGCAGTCGAAAAAGGACGAGGCACAGAATTAGGGTCTCACTCGACTAATGTATTGTTTATATTAGTTTAGGGAAGATACAATCATATAAGCACCCTCCAACATAGTAAAGACTAATATATAAATAAATATGAATACAACCCAATAACATAATTATGGTTGTGCAAGCATTGTTCCTGGTAGAACACAAGGATGCCCTCATGTATTTATATGCATTTATGAGGTTAGAACTTAACAATTTCAATTATCCTATGTGCATTTATGTCCATATTACTGGAACTACTACTGCATTTAGACAAAACCAAATTCTCATAATTTAATTACTGGTCCAGTTTCTCTACCATACCTTTTAATTTGCCCAACAATTTTTAACTAAAATACAATTTTCCTTTCCCTAGAATGTTTGGATGAATGGAATCTGTGACGAGAGTTCATCTAACTCACATATTTGATAAGTAGATTAAGGTTGGATGGGAGATTTCAAATTGTTATGTATAGCAATTTGTTCTTTTTAAATAATGAATTGAGTTGGTATTCATTGACCAAAAGTTGCACTAACCTCCTTGTGCATTGGATCAAAGTGTAATCTTTAACTTTTGCATCTAAGCTAACAGAAGATTTTAAACGGGACAAGCATGTGGTTTAATAAAACAATTATATGAAGACACATCATCATCATCATCATCATCATCATCATATTTTACACTATAAATGCACACTTTTTCTTCCTTCTGATTCTTCATAATTTCACAATGAAAAAAAAGGAGGGGGAAAAAACTCACACAAAACCCAACCAGATAACCGGAAAAAGGTCCATTTCCTCTAACTGGTAGATCTTTCTCTGCCAATGGTCCCTTGGGCCCAGCATAAAATCCCTGGACAGCATGTCAAAGAAATAAAGGGCAATCAAAATTGAATATTGACCTGAAAGTGTGATCTCAGTTTGCTGTGACTTTTAGAACTACTCAGATGATGAGTTCCCAACAAGTTTGAGCTAAATTTTAATCTGAAGCCTCAAAACCATTTTGTTGTGTTAACTTTGTCCCCACATTAGGAGAGAGAACTTGTAGCAGATCTGCATCGTTGGGGATGATTCCCTGTCCTTGTTTGAAGTCAATCCCCCCCACCCATGGGCCAGCTCCTCAACGGCGGCTTGGATCTTTTTCTGATCTACTACACTACCTGACCCTCTTTGATTTGGTGAACATTTAGAGGGAAATAATTTTTAAAGTACATAGCAGATTTTGTGTTGAAAGTAACCTTTTGTCCTTCAACTTGGAGATTCAAATGTTCAGCAAATGCAGCGTCAGTGGCAAAAGTTCAATATCAGTTAATATATAATTGAACTGCAATGCCAAAACAGTTATTTTAAGATAAATTCTTGCCTTTTTCTTATTACTTTTTTCCTCCTGTGTACTGTTCCTAATTCAATATATGTTGTCCACTATACACCTACTGATGAACAGGTACCCTTGGAATACCCTAGTCTGCACAAGGGAAAAAGATATCCAGAATATTGCTAGGGCCTTGTAAATCTAGAGGACTAGAGAAATGCATAAGGTGTAGAACTTGTTCTACATGATGCATCAGCTTTTCTGATCTGAAAGTCATACATAAATCGTTGTCTAACATATGTTGTTAAATCTGTGTTTTATGAATGTGAAGTGATAGGTGCCATATGTCTTTCGAAATGTTGTAGGATCCTTGCGTATTCCCTGATAATCATTTTTGTTTTTTTTTTGGTCAACTTATAGAAAATTCTCTTGATTTCAGGCTAGTGAAATGGTCAGAAGGGAGTATGACGTGAAGTGTAAATTTTTAAGACAACTGGAATCAAACGGGGAAAGCTCCTCTAAAATTGATAAAACTCGTGCAGTTGTCAAGGATCTACATTCAAGAATCAAAGTTGCAATTCACAGAATTGACTCTATTTCAAAGAGGATTGAAGAATTAAGGGACAAAGAGCTCCAGCCACAACTTGAGGAGTTGATTGAAGGGTACGTGCTTGTTCTGTCATTATTACTTGATTTACACAAACATTTAATGAGAGAATTGAATATTGTTATGAATACCAATAGTCCCTAGGTATCTGGCATATATGCAGCTAAAATAAATTTGAAATTTTTTATGTCCATTACTTCGGCTATATTTTGTGACTTGACTCAACTCAACTAAACCTTAATCTGAACTAAATGGATCTTCTATATAGATCCTTTTATTCCATTTGGCCTTATTTAGGGCTACGTCCTCAGTTACCTCTTTGATATTATCTTTTCCTTGTAACTTCTGTTCACGTCCTGTTGGGTCTCCTTTTTACTCCTTTTGCTCTTTTTGCTTCTTCTAGGCTAGCGTAACTACTCTTTCATAATTCAACTATATTTCATGACAATATATGAAAATCAATATGAGCTTGCTTGGACCTTTGACCTTAGTTGGCAATGACTGATTAGTGGAATTATTTGCTCAACTCTCTACCTGTATCTCTAAGAATTTAGTCAAATAATGGGAAATATAATCGTAATGCAACAATAATAACTTGATGCACTGATTTAAGTTCAATCAAGTGTTATCTAGTTGAAATGATATATAATTGATAACTTTGTTTGTCTCAAAATAAATGGCGTGTTTTCCTTTTTAGACTATCCCAAAATACATGAAAGTTTTCTAAAATGAAAGTATTTATCTATGTAATTTTCCACATTGTCCATAAATTGAAACCATTTTCTTTATCATTTGGAAAGCTCAGTCCCACACTCTACTTCAATGATGGGAACAACCTCCGTGCTCCGGCGCTCCAGTGAACAATAGTTCTCACCTTTTTTGGCCTATATATGGACAATTTTGGAAGATTTTGTTTCAGTACCATTTCTAAACTATCATCTAGCGTGGGGCGAATTGTAGATCGAGTCACTCATGAGATGCATTGATTTATAAGTAAACTAATCCTAAATATCTACCTCTTTGGTCCCATATTGTTCATCCAGAGTAGAAAATCCAACTTCTAAATGCATATCACTTAAAAATAAAAATTTGCTAGTTTTCAAAACTACCTCCATAATTTAACGAAAAGTATGAAAAAGGTATTGACTTTTTAAATAGAATATTGGGTAAGTTGGGAGTATATGTTACTGAAAATTGTATCTCCATTTTTTCTTCTTTGATACTCATTGGTTTGACTTCATAGAAGATGATCCTTGTATCAAGCAATATAAATGCCTAAATATGATTTAAGAAATTAAATAAGTTTTAAGAAATTAGATCCTTGTAAGTGTAATTCCTTGGACATGTAGCATGTTATAGGGTTTAGGGTTTGCATGAAAAGAAAATAGAAGAAGAGGCTCTATATTTTTCATGTAGCCTCATATATATATATATATATATATATATATATATATATATATATATATTGTAACATTGAATACAAAGACGGGCAAGTTCGAGGTTAAGTCGTTTTATAAGGCCTTGTCCATTTCTAATCAAGAGGAGTTTCCTTGGAAGAGCATCTGGCGTACTAAGGTGCCTCAGCGGGTGGCTTTTTTCAGTTGGACTGCGGCCCTAGGCAAAATTTTGACTCATGATACGCTGCGTAAGAGGAACATAGTGGTAGTGGAGTGGTGTTGTATGTGCAAGAAGACCGGAGAGTCAGCCGATCATCTTCTTCTCCACTGTGAGCTTGCAAGGGCTCTTTGGCACATGATTTTTCAGCGGTTTGGGTTGCATTGGGTCATGCCTTGCCGGGTGAGGGCTTTGTTTGCTAGCTGGTGGTCGGGAGGTCGTTCTCGAAGCGCGGTTGTTTGGAAGATGATTCCTCTGTGTCTTATGTGGTGTATCTGGAATGAAAGAAATGCTAGATGTTTTGAAAATTCCACTAGGATCATAGAGGAATTGACTCATTTCTTTTTCTTTACTCTTTACTCTTGGACGGCCGCTTGGCTAGCTCCTTTAGTGATTAGTTTCTCTGATTTTCTTTTTCATTTCTCTCCCTCCTAGGCGCTCTCTGTTTATACTTCCCGTGTATATGGGTTGCGCCCCTTTGCGCTCTTTTATATCATCATTACTTATCAAAAAAAAAACATTGAATACAAAGACCAAAATACCCATATAACATATTAACCCTAATATGCTCTTCCAACACTCCCCTTCAAGCTGGAGCATATATATCATATAAACCCAGCTTGGAACAAATAAACTCTAACTTCTTCCGACACAAGGAGTTTGTAAACATATCAGCTAGCTGATCTCTAGACTTCACAAATGGTGTAGATATATCTCCACTAAGTATCTTATCTCGAACAAAGTGACAATCGACCTCAATATGCTTGGTCCATTCATGAAAAATAGAGTTAGACGCAATATGTATAACATCTCGATTATCACAAAATAACGGGATAGGAGTAGGAGCGGCAAATCCAATCTCCTAGAGAAAATGCAGTAACCACGTCAATTCACCAGCAATATTAGATATTGCCCTGTATTCTGCCTCGGCACTGGACCGTGCCACCACCATCTGTTTCTTACTTTTCCAAGTTACCAAATTAGCACCCAAGAATGTACAATATCCTGTAGTAGATCGCCTCTCTGAGGGAGAACTTACCCAATCTGCATCAGTAAACCCTTCTACCCAGAGGTGTCCATTCGGTCTATTCAATATCCCAAGGCCAGGAGCTCTTTCAAATATCGAATAATACAGGTAACAACTTCCCAATGTGAAACCTTAGGAGCCTCCAAAAATTGACTAACAACACTAATTGCATATGAGATGTCTGGCCTAGTAATAGTAAGGTAATTCAACTTTTCAACTAAACGACGATACCTATCGGGATCTTCAAATAATTCCCCTTCATATTTTACTAATTTATTATTAGGATCCATTGGAATGTCAACAGGATGAGCACCCAGAAGACTTGTCTCTTCTAACAAATCAAGTACATATTTTCTTTGGGATAAATTGATACATGTTTGGGATCTAGCAACTTCAATCCCCAAAAAATATCCTAGTTTTCCCAAATCTTTTGTATGAAACTTCTGTTGTAAAAATAGTTTCAATCGAGCAATGCCTCCCGAATCATCACCTGTAATCACGATGTCATCCACATATACCACAAGAAGACTGTAGCCTGCACTTGTATGCAAGTGAAATGCTGAATGATCTATCTAATATCGTTGAAGACCAAACTCCATAACTGTTGCTGAGAACTTCCCAAACCATGCCCGTGGAGATTGCTTGAGACCATACAATGCCTTTTTTAACTTACAGACACAATCCTAATACTCCACTTGAGCAACAAACCCAGGTGGTTGCTCCATATAAACTTCTTCATGTAAATCCCCATGTAAAAATGCATTTTTGACTTCCAATTGAAATAAGGGCCAATCAAGATTAGTAGCGAAAGAAATAAGAATACGAACGGAAGAGATTTTGGTAACTGGAGAAAACGTCTCATCATAATCAATACCATATGTCTGTATATGGGTTACCAAACGAGTTTTCAACCGTTCAACTGAACCATCAAGATTAAACTTACCCGTGTAGACCCATTTGCAACTAACAGTCTTCTTAGCAGGTAGTAATGGAACAAGCTCCCACGTACCATTATGATGCAAGGCCTTCATTTCCAATTCCATAGCTCGCCTCCATCCAGAGTCAGATAAGGGATCATGCACTGTCTTTGGACTGGAAACAACAGAAAGATGGGAAATAAAGCAAGAATGGGAAGGAGATAAAGAACTAGTGGATACAAATTGATTGATAGGATGTTTAGTAGTGCAAGAACGTATACCTTTCCGTAGGGAAATGGGCAAGGAATCAAATGCAGGTGATAGCGGATCCGAAGATTGGGAAGGATGATGGCGGAGGTGCAAGAGCTGATGGGTGTGGCTGACGTGTATAAACCTGGAGAGGAGTAGGTGAGCTTGGAGGCAACACGACAAACTTAGAGAGATATGGAACAGGCAGCAGAACAAATATGGCATTGGGCTCAAGGGTAGATGCTTCGAAAGGCGCATCAACAAGAAAATAGGAAAGAGACTCAACAATATGACATCGGCGCTAGTAAAGTAGCGGTGAAGAATAGGACTATAACAACGATATCCCTGTTGAGTTGTGGAATAACCAAGGAAGACACATTTAGTAGAACGAGGATCAAGTTTATCATAACCAGGACCCAAATTATGAACATTGCAAACACACCCAAAAACCTTTAGTGGTAAGGCAAATGGGGGGTGAAGAAGAGTATAAGACCAAATGAGGAGAAGCACCATCTAAGACCGAGGAAGGCATCCGATTAATGAGATTACAAGCGGTGAGAATGGCGTCACTCCAAAAATGTTTGGGGACATGCATATGAAATAAGAGACAACATGCAACATCCAATAAATGACGATTCTTATGTTTAGCCCCACCATTTTGTTGTGGAGTGAGAGGACATGAGGTTTTGATGGATAATGCCTTTAGCAGACAAATAAGAGGCAAAAGAACTAGATGTGTATTCTTTAGCATTATCAGAACGCAAAATACGAATTTTCTGAGTAAATTGATTCTTAATCATATTACGAAGGGTGGAATCGAGAAGATAGAACGTCGGTTGGCCGGTTGGAAAAGGTTGTATTTGTCGAAGGGTGGAAGAATCACGCTGATCAAGAGCACTCTAGCCAATTTGCCTACTTACTATCTGTCTCTTTTCCTCATTCCGGTTAGTGTTGCTAAGCGGATTGAGAAGTTGCAGCAGGATTTTCTATGGGGAGGTCTAGGCGAAGAGTTCAAGTACCACTAGTGAAGTGGTCGAAGGTTTGCACTTCGATGAAGGAGGGCGGTTTGGGTATTAGAAACTTAATGGTGTTCAATCATGCCTTGTTAGGGAAATGGTTGTAGCGTTATGGAGTTGAGAGAGATGCTTGGTGGAGGGCTGTGGTGGATGCGAAGTTTGGAAGTGTATGGGGTGGGTGGTGCTCATTGGAGCCGGGTGGATTTTTTGGGGTGGGGTTATGGAAGAACATTTGGAAAGGGTGGGGCACTTTCAAAGGCTTTACTCGGATTGAGGTGGGGGTTGGGACTAGGGTTCGATTCTAGCATGACTTGTGGTGTGGTGACATGGCTCTCAAGATAGCCTTTTCAGGCTTATTCAGCATTGCTTGTGCCAAGGACGCCTCGGTTGCGGATCATTTGGAGGTGCTGGGTGGTTCTAATCAGTGGAATGTTAGTTTTGCTAGAGAGGCTCATGATTGGGAGGTGGATGTTTTGGCCTCTTTTTTTCAGGTGTTACATTCTGTTCGAGTGAATCGAGGGTGTGATAATAGGTTGTGGTGGAATTCTTCCAAAAGAGGCCGTTTCAAGGTCAAGCTATTCTACACTTCCTTGGCTCGTACTGAAGGGAGGGGATTCCCTTGGAAGAGTGTGTGGCGAACAAAAACTCCTCTGAGGGCGAGTTTCTTTGTGTGGTCAACGGCTCTGGGCAAAATTCTGACATTAGATAACCTCAAGAAGAGACAGGTGATTGTGACCAACAGATGTTGTATGTGCAAGAGGAGTGAGGAGACGGTGGATCATCTTCTCCTTCATTGCGAGGTTGCTTATGCTCTGTGGTGTGCCTTTTCGGTCGGTTTGGGTTGTCTTGGGTGATGCCGAGTCGGGTCTCAGAGTTACTTGTCTGTTGGTGGTCTTCGGGGAGGAGGGGAAGTGCCGCGTTTTGGAAGATAGTGCCCACTTGTTTTTTTTGGTGTTTATGGAGGGAAATGAATAATAGGTGTTTTGAGGATTTAGAGGGGACTTTGGAAGACATCATAACCTCTTGCTTGCATACTTGTATCTCTGGACCGTTGCGCATATCTATCCGGTGTTGATTAGTTATGATGATTTTCTTGTTCGCTTTTCCACTTCTAGTTAGATGATCCCGTTGTATACTCCCAGTGTACTTTGGGACGCTTTACGCTTTTAATAAAACAGCTTATTACTTATCAAAAAAATCATATCACGAAAAATTTGGAAAACATAAAATAACTCTGAACGATTTTTCATTAAAAATAACCAAGTCATACGGGAAAAATCATCCACAAAGGTCACAAAATAATGAAATTTATTGGACGTGATATTCATAGAACCCCATACATCAGAATGAGCCAACTCAAAAGGACGCTAAATCCGACTAACAACTCTTGACGGAAAAGAAACACGACGGTGCTTACTAAGCTAACAAGCCTCGCAAGACACAGAAAACTCATGACGAAGACTCGGGACTTTTACAAGTGAGCCACACCCTTGTCCATGTTGTGTCCTCATCAAATACGATACTTCTTCAAATTTATCCAATACTTAATAAGTGACATTTATCCATATTGTATCCTCATCAAAACAATAACTAAGTGAGCCACACTAGGAATGCTGATTGTTTTGGTACATAGTATGGGGTTTGGGATTTTTTTTTTTTTTTTTTGTAAGTAATTTTAATATCATTAAATGAGTAAATGGGCGCAATCTCTAGTATACAAGGAGTATGTAAGAGAACCTCTAATTTGAAGAAAAAGAAGAACAAAAGTTCAAAAACTCTGCAAAACTAGAGACAAGCAAACTATGATGTGCAAATATCCAAGTATAGAAAGTGTTGAACATAATCTTTAGCAACTCTATCACCAGAGTCTCTACATCTTTAAAGCCCCGGGCATTTCATTCTTGCCAAAAGCACCACATTAAACATATTGGAGCCAGCCTCCATACTTCCATAACTATAACACACCCCACCTATCATTCCCAACTAACCAACAAATCGATCACCTGTCTAAGCATAACCCACTCTACACCAAACAGATTAAGAATGGAACTCCGTAACTCCCTTGCTACTTTACAATGAATTAATAAGTGATCAATAGACTCCCCACTCTTCTTGCACAGCAACGCTGCTCAACCACCACAACATTCCTCTTTCTCAAGTTATCTAGTGTCCACACAAAAAATGCCACCTGCAAGGGAGTGTTGACTCCCGATATACTCTTCCAAGGAAAGAAGATCCATTCAGACTAATTAAGGACTTCTGTTCAAACTTACACCTTTTGGAAGGACTCCATCCAATTCTATCCTCATATCCTTGTTTTAGTTTGAAAGAATACAAACTCTTAAAGTAAGATACTATCACCTCCATCTTCCGATCCTGAACTGGTTTAGTAAAAATTACATTCCAATGAATTTTCCCTTTCTCTAAACAGCAAGTTATCCACCACCCACACATCCTTTCTCTGTGCAATACTAAACAAATCCGGAGAAGACACCCTCAACGGACTATTCCCACACCACACATCATGCCAAAAACTAACCTTTGACCCATCACCCACCTCAAATCTAACAAATTTTGAAAATGTTTCCCACTCCCTTCTTACATGTTTCTGAACTCTCACTCCAAAAGTCTCTATTACCTCCTTAGAGCACCAACCTCCCCTAATACTATCATATTTAGTCTCTATCACCAATCTCAATAGTGCCTCTTTATCTGTAGCGTACCGCCGCAACTACTTTTCCAAAAGGGCTCAATTGAATTGAATCAGGATTTCTATCTCCCAACCTGCCTAATTTTATCAGAGTACAAATCCTGCCCAATTCACTAAATGAAAATTAAACACATCCCAATATCACCCCATAAAAATTTGGTATACTACTTATCACAGAACTTGCAATAATAGGTATAGACTTATTTATAACCTATACATTGTTTCGCTAGAAGTTAAAAAGTGATATAGCAAGTCTTCCAGCTAAGTTTATTTATAATTTTTAGCTTGGTTCCACTAAAAAGTTTTATGACATATGTATTAGAAATTAGTATTACCTAAAATTGTTGTCTTTAAAAATATAAAAAAATAATGGAGGTAAAGGAGGGAAATATCTAGATCCCTTAAAAGTTAGTATGTTGGAATGAAAGTCTACCATGTTTTGAATTGACATCTCCTGGAACTGGATTCGCAAGTCTGATAGTGCCTTTTGGTAACTCTGTAGTGGATACATCTTGGATGTTGACCTTTTTCTTACGAAATTCAGTGGGACAACATGTAGGTTATGCCCACTTACAAATACCAACATAATACCAATAAACTGGTGTTTCCAATTTTTTCCCCCTATGATTGATGCCTAAATTATCTGTGTGATTGATTCTATAGGTTTGTATGGTTTGGCTCACTTAAAAACCTATAACTTCATGGAATCCTATCTCTACCTATTTCTGAGGATTAAAATTGGCATTTCATTGTATAGTTTTAAGGGCATTAGAGAATATATTTATGTCATAGGATCAAGTTTAAATTACATGTAATCTAACTTTTCATTAATATTACACCACAAAATAACTTACAATCAAATTAATATTTTGACAATCCCATCGTTGGATAAATGGGCTCTATATACCAAGATGCACACCGAATTTCATGTCAATCAAATATCATTTACTATCAAACCCAGAAACTCATGTATTTTTTAATATTTTTAAAATCTGAAAAACTAAACTTTTGAACATTTTATATGTAGATGAAATAGCTTTTAATCTATAATCATTGTGATATTTGGCAAGCATAAAGATTATAGTGGGGTATGCAGTCCAGCTGTGGATTTGTCAAAATAGTTAACCAATGAAACTTTTTTTAGGTATGTATTATTGACAAAAGTTAAGGTGGGTGTATCTTGGCATATGCTCGGCTCATATCTGTCACAAATGTGTTTGTTGTTTAGCCTTCTAACAGATCACAAAACAGTATAATCATTAACGAGTTCTCAGTTTTTGGGTAAACAGTTAAATGTCTTCAAATGTTGGTGCTTACATATTTCTCACTCAATTATATACATGTCTCCCTGATTTGGATTATTTTCTTAGTGCTTCACTTTTGGGCTTCATCGGCTTCATTCTCTACACTGATTTCAGGTTAAGGAGGATGTGGAATGTGATGTTTGAGTGCCACAAGCTCCAGTTTCACATCATCTCAGTAGCATACAACAATGGCAACACCAAAATCTCTATACAATCAGAATTACATCGGCATGTCACTATCGATCTTGTGAACGAACTCAATTCTCTGTCATCAAGTTTTGCAAAGTGGATTGGTGCTCAGAAGTCCTATCTGAAGTCTATAGATGGATGGTTGTTCAAATGTGTCCCTGAACAAAAATCTTCCAAAAGAAAAAGGAGGAGGCCAGAACCTGGAGATTATAGATCCAAGGGCCCTCCAATATATGTGACCGTAGGTGTCTGGTTGGATAAACTTGAAGCCTTGCCTAAGCAGGTTCCAGATTCTATAAAGGAGTTGGCTGCTGAAACTGCCCGCTTTGTACCACGTCAAGAAAGGAACCAGGGGAAGGACAAGAACCATCCTTATGTACCATCCTGGGAGGCTGATAATAAACGTGATTCAGAAAATTTGTTGGTAGATGAAGCTTCGGAGGACTGGATTTCTGGTTTTGATCGTTTTCGATCAAGCTTGGTGGCATTTCTTGGTCATTTGAATAACTTTGCAGATTCTTCTGTGAAGATGTATGTTGAACTGGAAAAGGTTATCCAAGGTGCTAAGAGTCGCTATGAACAACCGAAGTCTCAGTCACAAGTTTCTTAAAGAGGAAGGATACAGAGAAGAGGGAAGAACTGAGTCACACACTCAAGCTCAAATAAAATGGTGTTTTAAGATGCCAAGAACACAAGAAGAGTTTCAGATAACAGTTCAATTGGATGTAGCATTTGTATATGGAGAGAAGAATAAAAGGGTATTGGTTTAAACACAAAATAAAGGAACTGGTAAAAAAGAATTTCATTTGGAGATGTTATAAATGGGATGGTGATTGTAGGTGAGCTGCAAGAGAGTTGTTTGCAAAGGAACAGAACTTGTACAGTTTTTTTTTTCCTGTGAACATAGGAACTCTGATATATCCCACTCTGAATTATAGTTAATAATTAAATAAATGTGTTTTGGGATTCTGTTGATCCTTATTTCTTTGAAGTTCTTGTGTGTGCTGAAAGTAAGAGACGTTCTTCTTCTTCAAATGCTGGTCTATACGGGTTGCTGCCTTTCATATTCTCAAGTGCTGAGAAGTTTATTAGTCAAGTTCAAGTAAAATAGTCACAATTGGTCTCTCGTATGCTCTTTTTACTAGATAACTTAAACAAATTATCTAGCTTAGTAATAAGCTCGAACTCGACTCGTGTTCGAAATAAAATAAAATTAAAAAAACTTAAACATTTAATACTTGACTCAACTCAACTCGATTACATCCTTTTCCAAACATAATGACGACTAACTTGCATTATTTGAGATGATCATATGACACAAAGAAAGTTCTGTAGTTTCAACTTTCAATGCCCACTGCAAACCGTCACAAAATTTATGATTTGTTTTTTTGTTTCTTTTTTCTTTTTCCCCTCCAATAGAGAGTGGGTTAGGAATATGTACATATCGGCCAAATGCAAATGGCTTTATGCAAAAGTCCAATTTCCCATTTGTTGAATAAGACACATCAACTAACGTATTACTGCCATTCCTCCTTAGACCTAATCCTTGAAACTGGCTAAAGGATAAACTTGAACCTCATCTTTTTATGTTGAACAATTCAATTTAAGAAATTAGAACAAGTGAAAAAGAAAGTGCAATGACGAAAGTGTTGAGCCATTTTGTCAACTGGTTCATAGAATTTGGGATTAATTGCCCTTTTTTCCTCTCTAAAAACTTCATCTATTAGTCAAGATCATTAAAATGACAGAAATACCCTCAAATAAAAATACGAATTTAAGAAATAAAAAAT
This sequence comes from Corylus avellana, assembly GCF_965113065.1. Lineage (NCBI taxonomy): Eukaryota > Viridiplantae > Streptophyta > Magnoliopsida > Fagales > Betulaceae > Corylus > Corylus avellana. The sequence goes on from NC_142497.1 coordinate 9,709,865, forward strand.
TAAAATACTAAAAAATATGAGCTTTCTTTTGGTGGCTTTTTTCTTTTTAAATTCTTTTAAAAACTTTTTAAAATTTTAGGGTATTTAAGTAAATTTAGTTTCTAAACCGGACCACACCGAACCCAAAATTTCAACAAAATGAAAAATTGACGTAACAAGACTAATTGAACACTGTCACAATATTCAAATAAGATAACATTTCTCTTCTAATATTATGAGAGAGAAAGAGAGAGGATTTGTAATTTTGTATGATTAATATGTTTTAGAGATGATTCTCTAAACATTATTACATCCAAAGCTTAGATGCGAGTGTTTAAGAAATTTGTCTCTTCTTGGCCACTAAACTAATCAGGACCCCAAAAATTAATTTTTGTTAAATAATATCGTATGAAATTTATTTATGAGCAATGTTAGAATCTAATAAAACTCTCATATTTTGTCCATCAAAATCCTAGGTGGCAAAGGGCATATGGCTCAAGTTAATGTAAAAGAGCATATGGCCCGAGTTGATGGCAAATGACACTTTGCCACCTAGGATTTTTGATGGGCAAAATGTGAGGGTTTTATTAGATTCTAGCATATCTCTTTATTTATAGTAAACCTTATCCTTAACCTTAATCATCTTCCACCCAACACAACCCTTATATTTGGAGTAATGATATAAGGACTAGAGTTTCTCCTACAGTCCTCTCAAATGTGACGTGGCTTTTAAAATCACCATTGAATTTGAGAGGATTATTATTAAATTTTAAATCTGATCTATTGATGATTTTAAATGCTACATAACATTTGGGAGGAGTTTAGGAGGACTATGTCCTCCTTAATATCATTACTCCTTTTATTTCATCAAATTCTGTTTTCTGTCATCCCTACTATTTGTTGTCCTTTGTAGCATTTGACGGAGATGTACAACAATTAGCTGCCTAAATTAGTTAATGTTAAAAAGACTTTAGGTGACTTATCTCCTCATAAATAAGGAACTTTACTCAACCTTCCTCAATTATCGTTGTTTTTGCAATTACTCCATTTAACTTTAAAAACTTTCAATTTAGTGTATTTATTCTTCATTTTTTTTTTTAATCTACTAGAATTTTTTGTTAAATCATGTCAAAATTTCCAAAATACTCAGTTTTTTTTTTTTTTTCAAAGATTCAGTATGTGTATTTTTTTTGCGAATTCCATTAAATCCTGACCAACGCCTAAATTCTTGCCTCTGTTAAGATTTAACGAAAAATCAAATCCTAACATGGTAAAATTGAAAAATAAATACACTAAATTAAATTTTTTTTAAATTTATGTTTAGCGCAAATGTGACGGAAGTTTAGGATGGATAATTGACGTTTCCCTCAAATAAATTTTGACATCTCTAGCCACTTACTCGAGCTGATAAACTTCACACGAACTCTCTCACATTTGAATACCTAATTGCCGTGAATTAACACATGCCCAATCCATACAAGTGCTAAACCATCAACTTAAGCAATGCCCTCTTTTTTTTTTTTTTTTTTCTTTTTTTTGTTCATTAACCTTGAATCCACTCAAATAATCAACAAAAATTCGTAATGAAAACAATGTGTATATTAATGTTTAATCCATGTGTAATTTGTATTAACTATAAAAAAGGTACGAAGTAATCACAAATACAAGAAAAAGATTATAAAAAAGAAACAAAGAAAAAAAGTGACCCATGTGGATGTGGGTCCCCCCCCATGTATCCTAAATCCTAGCACCAAAAACGACATAACATACTCTCAGACACGTCTTCTTCTACCAAAGCTTCACACCGTAGTCACAATCCTTTGAAATAATCTTGGCGTCCGCCGTTAACTTATCTACCGTTACGTCACAGTCCACCTTAACGGTTATCGTCCACGTCTTAACGGACCCCACCTTGATCTTCACCGGCACTCTTATTTTCAACTCCAACGGTACCTCCCCCTGCTTCTGCGCCTGCACCAACGAGTTTTTCATCGTGCCCGTCAACTCGATCCCTGAACCCTTTAACGCCGTCCGAAACACCGTCACGTTGTTCGACGGCTGGTAAAACACCGGCAATACGCCGTTACACAGCCGAACGTCCGAGTAGTAGACCTCGACGGAGCTGTCTTTCCGGTAGTAGATCCCGATCTTGTCGTTGGGATTGTCGGCTCTGACGGTGACGTCGAACTCCGGCGAGACCGTCAGGACCGACGTGGTTGTCGCCGCCGCCGCCGTGAGATTGAGGCCGCTTACGGTGATGGCGTCGATGGAGTAGTTGGGCGATTCGGGCTTGAAGACGAGGTAGAATATGCCGGCGGCAATGCCGACGAGGATGAGGAAAACGACGAGGAGGCCGAGGAGCCAGCAGAGGCAGAGGCAGCAGGGGCGGCGGTTGATTTTGCGGCGAGTAAGGCTCTGGAAGCGGCGAGCGTTCTCCGGTGGGGGGACGCGGTAGACTTGGTCCTTGGGAATGTGGATGACGTAGGTCCCGGGCGGAGGGACCGGCTTATCGGAGTCCGGCGTGGAGGGTTTGAGCGTCGTCTCAGAGGTCTCGGAGGAGGTTTCGTCGGCTCCTGGTAGGGGCGAGTTGTGCGGGTGGACTCGGTCTGCCATTTGTCCGAGTTGGAAAGAGTGGGGGACAAATTGGTCGAGATGTTCGTTATCTGTAACAATTTCAACAAATAAAATATAAGAAGACAGCTAGACTAAAAGGATAGCAAAAAACGCGTTGACCAATGCAAAGAAATTACGTAATTACGAGTGTGAACGGGGGGTATATTTGGAAAAACAAATACAGCGTGCATTTATTCAGTTCTTAATTAATTACCCTGTGATTCCCCTCCGGCCAGTTCACCACTTCTTATAAAAGCAAAAGCAAGGGTAAAATTGTAAAAATAAATATGAATAGACAATTTTACCCTCTCCAGCCTCTGAATTTACTATTAAAACCTCAAAATTCGTATTTGTTAGAATATAAGTAAATAAATTTGCCCATACTATTACTGCCTCTGGAAAGAATACCCAACCCATGATTGAAAAGATAAAACCCTAAACACCAATAATACCCCATAACTCCAATCATATCATCCAATTGTTTGTTGAGATCTTTAAATTCAATTACAATTTTACAAAGCTACTGTAAGCACAAAGCAGGGACAGTAAGTAATCTGAGAAACGTGAAGAAGAAGAATAAGAAAAACACCAAGAGTTTGATCGATTTACCTGAATGAATGAAGAGATATGGAGATCTCCAAATGGGGAAAGGTTTCAAAACTGTGTGTAGTTTCTGCAGAATCGAAGTGAGAAAGAGTCCTCCTGGATGGGCTATTTATGTGAAGAAGAACAAGTGTGGGGGGGTGGAATGAGTAAACAGGGAGAGGGTTGAGTAAACACAGAGAGGGTTGTGTACAGTCCATCGTTTGATGTCTATTTATATGAATGAAGAGCCTCCAGCCCAGTCAAACGCGTGCGCGTTTGCGTGTGTGAAAAGAGAGTACTTATAATTTGATTGTTCGGCAGTTGGCGAGCGCACACGGTTTTGTTTTGTACGAGAGACGCGCCTCGATGTCTTAAAAGACGGTGTTAGCCTTAATTGGTTTGTACATGGATATGCGCATTTTCGATTAGTGGCGGGTGGATTAAACCGTAATTTTACCAAAATATATTTTGGGCCAACTGTCTGTGACAGTCACATACAGATGTGTTTGAGACAGTACACAGCAAAGCACCGCAAAATCTTGAAAAATTAAGGAAATAAAAGTATTCGTTAATTAAAGAAGGATGAATAAAACTTAATTAGGTTTGATACAATAAAGGATTAATTAAATGGGATTTACTTTTTTTTTTTTTTTGGTATTATTGGCCTTTTAGCTTCACAATGTCCTGTTCATATAGGTTGGTTTGGTAAAGCATTTTTGCCTTAAATACTGTAGCGGATTTGATATAAAATTTTGAATTTTTTGTACCGAAAAATGAAAAAGTTTTATTTTGTAGTAATTTTTTTTATTTGAATAATAATAGTGAAAAGTGATTATGTGATTTAAAAAATGAAAAAAAAAATTATAATGTTTTGATGTTATTTTTTTAAAAAGGAAAAGTTGTGTGAACAGTAAAAAAGGCAAAAAAAAGCTTTGCCAAACGGACCCTACGCTTTTGGCTTTCCTGATCCTTTGAGATACAGTTTGAGTAAAAGTTTGTTTGGTTTTACGATTTAAAAATATATGGTAAAGTTTATTTAACCCTCTCAAACTACCACTCTAATGACAATCTATCCTCAAACTATCAATTGCGACAATTTACTCCCAAACTACCAAAACAATGACAATGTACTCATAATTTTAATAAAATGACGAAATTATCCTTATTAAAATAAAAACAAAAAATAGTAAATTTTTTTTTTTTTCAAATTTGTAAGGGTATTTTTGTCTTATTAAAAATTTTATAGGGATAATTTTGTCATTTTGCTAGCATTTGAGAGTACATTGTCATTGTTTTGATAATTTAAGAGGTAAATTATCGCAATTGATAGTTTGGGAGGTAGATTGTCATTGGGTCGTAGTTTAAGGAGATTAAGTAGACTTTATCCAAAAATATAAGTTTTAAAAATACAATTAAGTATTTAAAAAAAATCGCAATTTAAGCTTCAAAAACAGATGCAGGCGTCTTCCTCATTCCTACATTAATGTAACTTATTTCTCCTTGTCCTTTAGAAGCACTTGTGTTGTGTGTGTATGGTACTATGGTTGAAACGTTCCACTATATTATTATTTAATTCAATATATTTCCGAAAAACAAAAGAAACAAAAATGGGTTATATTCTTTATTTCTTAAATATGCTTTCATCCGGCCAACCATTTTCTTTATTATTTTTTATTTTTCTCAAGAAATGGTCAGGCTTTGAATTTTCGCCAAAAAAAAAATCATTTTCTAGTGCTCAAGTGAAGCTTTGATCTTCTTCTCCTCCAATGGAAACGAAACCTTTTGGTGAGGATAAGTTATTTTGGATACTACCTTTTCATCTTTAATCATTGTTGTATTATTAATTCATTAATAGTGAGGACTGAGGAGCCATAGCTCTAGCTATAATATTATGCTCGATCATTATTTAATTTTAGGGTTAATAATTTTTTTTTATATTTGGATTTGTAATTTTTTATTTTTTTTCATCTAGGTTTTTAAAACAATCACAATAGTATTTGACCTACGGAAAAAGACCAACTTAATTGATACTTCCGTTAGGTTATGTTACACTTCGTCACACCTATCACCATATCAAAATGTTACATGTCTTAAAAATTAATAATAATAATAATAAACTAACCTATAAAAATAAAAACAAAAAATTGAAAAATTCATGGGTGGCAAGCCACTCTATTTTGGCCATTGGGGATGGCCGGTCACCCCCATTTTGGTAATTGGGGGTGGCTCACTTGGGGGTGGTTCGGCCACCCTTAGATTAGCCTTGGGAGCCACCCCCAATTACCAAAATGGGGGTGGCCGGCCACCCCCATTGGCCAAAATGGGGTGGTCAACTACCCCATGAATTTTTCATTTTTTTAAAGGTTAAGTTTTTTTTTTTTTTTTAAGGACACGTGGCATTTTTCTGTGACGACACGTGGCATTCCGTTAGTTTGGGCTAACGGAACCCAACGGAGGTATCAAACTGCCTTTTTTTTTTTTTTTTTTTCGTAGGTTAGGTACCATTTGTAAATGTCTTGAAAACCTAGGTGGAAAGAAATAAAAAACTACAAACTCAGATACTAAAAAAAGTTATTAACCCTTAATTTTAATTAAAATGATGAAATACTTGTTAGATTAATATGTTGATTTTATATGTATATATATATACACATAATTATAATTATATGTAGGCCTGGGTATCAGTCAAAACGGTCAGGTTTTGGCTCTTATCGGTTATTAACCGATAATTTTCGGTTAAACGGTTTATTAACCGATACCGAACCAATAAGAATTTTAACCGAAATTATCGGTTATAACGGTACACGGTTAAACGGTTCGGTTAAACCGGTTAACCGATTTAACCGTAGGCTTTATATTGATTTATTTTGTTGGGACAAAAATGAGTTTTTTTTTTAACTTTTGAGAGCCCAAATACTTTTTGTTGGGCTAAAATAAATTATTAAAAATGAGTTGTTTTATGGCCCAAATACTTTTTGTTGGGACCCAAATATTTGTTTTTTGGGCTAAAAATTGACACTTTTTTTATATTGATCCACAACTACTTTTTTATTTATTTTTTATTTTTTTATATTATAAAATACATTTTTTCAAAGCAAATGGACTAATTAACATAATGAATGCTAATTAGACTAACAAAACTAGTTAATGAAAAATGCTTTCACCAAAGACAAAGAAATCTCATCCAATGCCATCACTAAAAAAAAAATCAAACCTACTCAAACTCAAATTAAGATAAGGTTACATAGGTATATATATAATCCCAAAACTACGTTGTTTTGGCATCCCTACTTAACGGTTTATATCGGTTAAACAGTTAACCGATATGAAATTTCTAACCGGACCAAACCGAACCAATAAGCATACCGGTATAAAAAATTTAACCGATAAAGATATCGGTATATTGGTTACGGTTAATATCGGTTCGGTTGAAATCGGTACACGGCCGGTAATCGGTAACCGGTTAATCTACCCACCCCTAATTATATGTTTGACTTGATGATGTCATCTGCATAATTTTGATCAGATTTTGAAAAATTGAATTGGGTTTTGGATGCTCTTGGTCAAATGATATTTGCAATTATATATCAAGCTAGCTGTGATCCACTTTATCAAACTTAATCCAGGTATACAGAAAATAAAAAATTAAAACAAAAAACAAAAAAAACAAGAAAAGTAAACTCTTTTAGGTTTGAATTTCTTTATGATTTTAATAGTAAATTGTCACTTTTCTTTTTATGAGCAAGAATTTAATAAAAAAAAATAAAGGAATAAATGTAAAATTGGTCCCTCTAAATTACAAATCACTCCCTATGGTATAACAAATATTTTATAGGTCCATGTAACTGGCCTAAATTACAAATCACTCCTTGTAATATAAAAAATAATTTATATGTCCTTAAGGTTGGCCAAAATAAGAGTGTACTCTCTAAAATCAATTTCTATTAAGTAACTTAACAGAATCTATTACTTTGTCACATCATATTGTTAGAGTAAATTAACATAATCTCTTTTATCCCCAACATTTTACTTCGTGCGTAACCCTCTCTCATTTTCATTTTCATCGCCAAGATTTGCGAGTATTTTACGAGAATTTGATGGTCGCATTTTGTGAAACGGCTGAGGAAGATGATGGAGGATTACGCACAAAGTAAAATTTTGGGGATATAAGAGATTAAGTTAATTTACTGGAACAATATGTCGTGGAGTGAGGGTTGGCGTGTAATCTTAGTTGGCGTTTTAAAAATGCTGTGAAAAATCCTAATTGTCATTTTTGAAAGTCAAAAATTAATAATAACTTGTGTCGCGTTTTGATTGGGTATGACGTGGCAAAATAACAGATTTTGTTAATTTACTTAACGAAAATTGATTTCAATGGGTAAACTGTCATTTTGGCATACCTTGATGATCTATAAATTATTTTTTATACCAAATGAAGTGATTTGTAATTTATGCCAACCACAAGGACCAATTTTACATTTATCTCAAAAATCAATAAGAACATAATGAATCCAAAAGAATCATTCAAAAACAAGACAGCCTAAAAGCCAAAAAGGGACTTATACAAACAAGAACATGCAAAAAGGCCAAAAACAAAAAAGGCAAGCAAGGGAAAAGTAAATTGTCCCTTTATTTTCTCGGCCGTGTTATATTTTAAACTTTTATTTTTAAAGTAATGTTAAAAATTATATTTTATCTCATAACTATTTTAACGTGACAGTTCCAATCAACATTTGGATTAGTCATTATATAATAGTTGTACAATAAAAATGTTGTATATAACATTGCATTCTTATAAAAATAACAATAATTAATATAAGAATAAAATTGCTAATAATTATTTAATTTTTTTTTTTTTTTTTTTACTTGTGGCCTTCCATGTAAGGATTTCTACGTTTGCAAGCTGTAATCTCTATAAATAAGGCCTCTCATTCTCACTCAAGTCACCCAATATGATTTGAGAGGAAGAAGTTGATTATCCCATGCTTTCCTTCTTCTTTGTACTGTTTGCATGAAACCCTGATTCTCTTCTTCCACGCTTGTCTCTCTCTCTCTCTCTCCCTATCTATATCTTGACAATGTTTTTTTTCCAGATTCATTACGGCAGCTCACATTTTTCATATGAATGAGCATGATCTCTCTCTAGCGTTTCCAGCAAGAATATTTTTCAAATGAGTCTGACTGGATTATTGGTTGTAATCGGAATCCCAACATACGTTCAAAATCTCTCTCACACAAACTCTCAAATCTCAATGATGTTTTTTGTTTGTTACATTATGTAAAGTATTGTCCCTTTGTAGTTTGTGTCAGCCTTCCAGGTCATACTGTCTCTCCATCAAGTACTTCAGTTTCATAATTCTTTCATGCATGGCCATATATATCTCTCTATCCTCTCTCTGATGCAGCGTGACGTCGTGAGATGTAAAGTAGAATAGCAAGAAGAATAGATAAATATAACTTAGATCTTGAGTCTATCAAAGATCTAAGAAATTTTTTCAAAACCGTAGAGTCAATCTAGAGTTTGAAGAAAAATAAAGAAGAAACTCAACTCTAAGACTTCTTATTGATAAAAACTCAAATCTAATCAAAATCTACGTTCTTACAGCTATAAACATGTATTTATAGGCCCCCAAACTTCTAACCCTAATAGTAATACGGAATAAGTCGGTTTTACTAAATCTACGCAGGTCGTCCGGACGAAACATACCTCCATCTGGACGAGCACCAAATAATTAAAGCAACGGAAGTTGAAACATAGAGGTGTCCGGATAGCCCGAATCTGTGTCCGGACAAGATTTCCAGAGAGCTCAATTTACGTGCCATATCCCATCCCTCTTTATGAAATCCCTACCTTTCTGGTCTACATCATCCTCCTCAGATTGGAGAGAATTTTCCCTCGAATTCACACTCTCATCATACGAGTTGCTAGTGAATGAAACTTGAGCAATGACCTTCCTCGTAACGCTTTTAGGGAGTAGGTCCCACCCTACATCATTCCCCCCTATTTGAGAGAATTTGCCCTCGAATTATTAAATTTTTTTAGAGGCTAAAGTAATATTGTATACCACACAAACATCTTACAACATAACAAGGCCTAATAGTAGTTATTGGACCAGTCTACTAATGACTACTAATAGTAGTCATTAGTAGGTCCCACCCTACATCATTCCCCCCTATTTGAGAGAATTTGCCCTCGAATTATTAAATTTTTTTAGAGGCTAAAGTAATATTGTATACCACACAAACATCTTACAACATAACAAAGCCTAATAGTAGTTATTGGACCAGTCGTTGTTAAAAATATATATATTGAATGGTTACTAGGCATTTGTCACATCAATTTTATAGGATATTTGTGTGGTATATAACATTATTCTTCTTCCCAATTCAATATATACTAATCTATATAGAAAAATTAGAGAATTCATGGGATAAAATGTGGAAACTTATCAACATTAACCCAAATAAAAATGAAAGCAATTTATAGGTCTGCCCCCAATCACAATCAATGACCATACCATGGTCATATGACTTTTCTCTTTCTTTTTTTATAAGTGACAATAAATATAATTAAAAGCATAAAAATGCTTCAAAATTCGGGAAGTATACAAAAGCACCTAATTATATAGGAGCAAGCAAAAAGTAGGTAACAACCACAAGCAAATGGATACAAAATTCCCATTAATTTCACTTGGTAGGTAGTTACGTCTTCAATTTACGAGGTCCATTAAAATTACGAGCACGTGAGGAAAAAAAAAATCTCATACATTAATGCAAACTACTGTTGAAATCCATCCACATGCAAACCTAGGGGTCCATGAAACGCCCCAAGTTCTAAAGATAAAGCAACTTGGAGCAATTGTAACATATTCTTATTAAAAATTTTATTCTTCTCTCATATGTTCACCACAGAAACTCAATTCTGAGACATCTTATTGATAAAAACTCAAATATAATCAAAGGTTACGTTCTTACGGCTATAAACATGTATTTATAGGCCCTCAAACTCCTAACCCTAATAGTAATACGAAATAACTCGGTTTTACTAAATCTACGTGGGCCGTCCGGACAGAACATACATCCATCCGGACGGGCACCAAATAATTAAAAAGTAACACAAGCTAAAGCATAGATGTGTCCAGACTATCCGAATCTGTGTCTGGACATGATTTCTGGTGAGTTCAATTTACGTGTCATGTCTCATCCCTCTTTATGAAATCCCTAGCTTTCTGGTCTACATCATCCTCCCCAGGTTAGAGAAAATTCGCCCTCGAATTCACACTCTCATCATACGAGTTGCTAGTGAATGAAACTCAAGCAATGACCTTCCTCATAATGCTTGTAGGGGGTAGGTCTCACCTTACATCATTCTCCCTTTGTTGGAAAGAATTCACCCTTGAGTTATTAAATTTTTTTAGAGGCTAAAGTAAAAAAGTAAAAGAAAAAAAAAAAAAAACTGACTTAAAAATGTTTCTTCTTAACAAATTTATAGGCTAACCCCCACTAGCCCTCTCTAAATTTGTCCTGAAATAGAAAGTTTAGAATAATGTTAAAAACTATATTTTTATCCTACAATATTGAGGTGTTCATTTCAACCAACTCTTAGATTAATACTCTTTTTTTTTTTTTAAAAAAAAAAATCCCAATAATTAGTTAGGATTATTATCTCAACGTTGTGAGATAAAATATGTATATAACATTATTCTAAAGTTTGAGGGAGAAAATAGCTAAGTTTATTAAGTATTGCATAGATTGTCAAAGAGTAATATATATAACTATTTACACCAATTTCACACCGGTTGATATATATGCATGATTTTTTATCACTCATCCATTTGTGATTTGTGAAGTGATTATGCGAAAACTCATTGCATTAATGAGTGATTAAATTTCATCAAGAGTCGTGATATTGGACGAGCATGGAAAGTCTCGTGCGTTTGTTTGCTCCGGAAAAAAAGAAATTGATATGAACGACGAAACTAACTCTGGCATGAATGGTTTTGTTCTGTATTGAAAAATCACCGGACACTCATCAAAGGTTTCGGAGACAAGTATTGGGGGATTCGCCACGTGATTCTCACCTGACTGCCTCGATTTCCAGGACCACCTTCGAATATTTCTTCTCATAGTGATAGTCGTGGATCCTCTCTAGGTTTCGCCACCTCAATATAAAGTTTTCAACCTACAATGAAACCTTCGACATTGGATATTTTCTGTGATATTAATTTTGAAGCTTGAGTAATGTCAAAACAATATAACAATTAAAAAATATGCACTTTTCATTGCAAAAAAAGTGTAGCCAGAAAAGTTCCTGCTAAACATAAGGGTGAATTTTGTTTAACAATAACTATTCATAGTCGCTAATTATTATTATTTGTTCCTTAACACACCAAACTGACCAAAGACACTACCTTACTAATCACATTTTCTTTGGCTCTATCCAGCCAATATCACAGCTTGCTCTGATACCAGAAAACACCTTTGTTAGGGGCCCCCTCGTCCGACTCAACATAAAGGCACTCTTTAGCCTCCCTCCACACTGCCTTGTAAACTGGAGTGCCATCAAACTGGTAGTATTTGCCCAATATTGACTTGATTGCTTTGGTGGCTTCCATTGCATGGTAATGAGGCATGGTAGAGAAGAGATGGTGAGCCACATGGGTGTCTATGATATTGTGGAAAACCTTATTCAGTATTCCGTAATCTCTATCCGCCGTCGCCAATGCCCCCCTAAGCCAATCCCATTCTGATGAGTCATAGTGCGGCAATGCAGGGTGAGTGTGCTGCAAGTAGGTGATTAATACAAGGAAGCCATTCACTATGAGCAATGGCATACCATAAATGAATACAAGCCATGCCAGCCCTTTTGACATTGCTGCGTAGTAAAGCACATAAGTTGTAGCAAAGACACCAGCATCCGAGACAAATATTTGACACCTTTCGCGATTGGAATAAATGGGGCCATAGGGATCATAGTGGCAAGCAAAACGATCATAGGGTCGGCCAGAAACATTCAAGGCTAAGTACAAGGGCCAGCCTAGAGTGAGTGTGATCAAAAGAGTGAGGACCCTACCTGGTGGGTTGTTGAAGTACTTAGAAAACCATGGCATTTTGGATTTCGGCTTGGGGACAAACACCTCATCTCGGTCAAGGGAGCCGGTGTTAGAGTGGTGGCGACAGTGGCTAATCTTCCATGAAAAGTATGGAACTAAAAGAGCAGAGTGAAGGGTTAGGCCAACCATGTCATCAACCCATTGGTAGTCACTAAAGGCATGGTGACCGCACTCATGTGCGATGACCCAAACGCCGGTGAGAATGCAGCCTTGGAGAGCCCAATAGATTGACCATGCCAAGTAGGAAAGGGGGTGAGGGAGGAGATGGAAGTAAGAGGTAGCAATATAGTAGAAGAGGAAGGCTAAGGAGAGGTCATAAACAACATATGAGAACGAGCGTAGGAGAGAGCGTTGGAAACAATTGGGTGGGACGGCTTTCTTGAGTTGGCTAAGAGTGAATGGGGGTTTTGTGTGTGGTGCTCGCTGGATGGGTGTTTTTTGCTCTTTAGGCTTGTTGGTAGCAGGCATTCGGCTTCTAGCTCCCATTGTCTACAGAGGCTATGTCCAATGCTGGAGAAAATCAACTTAGGTGTGAGAGTAAATTTGAGGGAAAAAAAAAAAACACACTACATAATATTAATAGTATTTGGATCCATATCCCCTATGATTTGGACATTTGCAATTATAGCACCTCATAGAAAAGGATTGCGGGACTCATTTGTCATAAGGAAAGCCTACTTGAGGTAAATGAGCTTACTTTTTTTATGAGGTGGCAATTTGGACACCCAATTACAGGAAACCTAATTCTTCCCAAGAGTAATGTTGAATACTACACAAACATCTTACATCATAATAAGGCCAAATAGTAGTTATTGGACCGGTCGTTAAAAATATATATATTGAATGATTACTAGACATTTGTTACTTCAATTTTATATGATATATGTGTGGTATATAACATTACTCTTCTTCCCAATTCAATATATACTAATCTCTACAGAAAAATTAGAGAATTCAGGGGATAAAATGTGGAAATTCATCAACATTAACCCAAATAAAAATGAAGGCAATTTATAGGTCCACCCCAATCACATTCAATGGACCATACCATTTTTCTTTCTTTTTTTTTTATAAGTGACAATAAATATCATTAAAAGCATAAAAATGCTTCAAAATTCGGGAAGTATATATATACAAAAGCACCTAATTATATGCAAGCAAAAAGTAGGTAACAACCACAAGCAAATAGATACAAAATTCCCATTAATTTCACTTGATAGGTAGCTACATCTTCAATTTACGAGGTCCATTAGAATCACGAACACGTGAGAAAAAAAAAAATCTATTATATTAATGCAAACTACCGTTGAAATCCATCCACTTGCAAACCCAAGGTAAGTTCTAAAGGTAGAGCAATTGGGAGCATTTGTAACATATTCTTATTAAAAAATTTATTTTTCTACCATATGTTCACCACATAAACATAAAATCATCAAAGCACTACAAACTCCCATTATTATGAAATCACAAACTCATAATGTGCTAGTATTCAATAACCTCATAAGCAATAAAGTTATTAAAACAAACTTCAGAATCATAAAACCTTAAAACTTTAAAACAATACATACTATAATCATTTCCTTACAACTCAAGAACTACAAGATCTTAATCCTTAAGTTGTAGTAAATGTCATATTACCCTTGGTAAAAATATGAGCCATAAAATTTCCAACCTTTTTAAAAGTTTAATAGATAATTTGTGTCGGGATTTTTGGGGTTTTTTTTTTTCACTTGCTCTTATTTCATAAAAGATACATTTTCTTCATTTCATAAAACATAAGGCATCACTGCACACAATAAAATAAATGTCTCATTCAAAAAAATATCATTATACTTTAGTTTATAAAGAGAGATTATAAAAATGTTTTATTTTCCTTTCATCGAGACTATTTAACCTTAACCCACTTACGTGGTTGACTATATAAAATTAGAATACCAAATCAATTCATCTACCAATTCCCTCATAGAATAACGAAACCCGTAACAATTACTCGATTAGTTAACAACCCAATGAGTATTACCGAAAATTTGAAATCAAAGTATGTTACCTATAAGTCAACAAAATCAACTAAGCTCATCCGAAATTTCTTCAGAATTAATCACAAGGCTTGAGATTAAGAAATTACCTTACGAGTTTTTCTATCCTTCCTCTTTCTCTTCTTCCTCTTCTTTCTTTCTCTTCTTTTCTCTTCTCTCTTTCTTTTCTCCAGCAGACCCTCTCGGGGCTCTCTCTCTCATCTCACGCTCACTTGAGCTGTGAGCAATTGAGGGGGAATTGCTCCCCTTAAGAGTTTTCCAATGTCCCACATGCACTCAACTCTCCAGCAGGAGAGTTCACTACAAGTGTCTTGGAGAGTTCACTACAAGAGTTCACTACGTTGACACCTTAGACCCAAGTGTCCAGCGACAAACCAAGTATTTTTTAAGAAAATAACCCAACTTCGTTTCAACTTTCAAGTATGTTTTGCCAAGTGTCCACCGACAAAGCAAGAGAAGCATATGTTGTGTCAATCAAATGGGTCTATTATGCATGCGGTGCTTACATCTTAGCACTTGAGTGTCTTGGCGTTCATAAAACTTTATAATTAATCCTCAATGAACATAAATTTTTTTGACTACCACATACCTAAAAATCGTGTCCAACTAGGATCATTAACCCATCCAATTAATTTTCCGAATCACTGCTACTTTAATTATGTGACAGCTTGACTTATCAAACTTGAAAAAATCATATTTCTTTCAATTTAACTCCGAATGATATGAAATTTGATTTAAAATTTTTCTCATTCAAAGTTCTACAACATATCCAAAAATCATAACAACCCCTAACTTTTTAGTACCTCAAAAGTTCCTCGAAATTCTGTGGCTCTGTTTGATTGAAATTTCTGCTTTGGCACTGGCAACTTTTAAAAATCGTAACTCCTTCTATAAGTGTCTAAAAATCATGAAACCACTTTTAAAATCTTTCTTTCTCATCATTATATAAGATCTTGAAACAGTTTTATTTATGGTCGCTTATCCAATTTTGAGCGCCCAAAACAATGTGACTTTTTTTTCTTTAACTCACTATACTTTTAACTAGCCATTTCCATCATTTGCCACATTAAATCCATTTACCCAACTCCATGACTTTAAAAAAAATTGAAGATTCTCCTTATCTTTAATATTGAGATCACCTTTATTTTAGGGGATAAATTTCAAGGTATTACAATCCAGCCTATGAGGCTAATCTCATAAATATATAGAAGCATTGAGACCACATCTCATAAAGCTTTCTAACTTATTTCTAAACCCCATTTTCTTTGCTTAACTAATAGTGTTAATATTAGAGTAATACTACTCTCGACACTTACTTATCACATTCATTTCATACTAACTGACATGACCTGCTTTAAGTAGCTTCACACGTCAATCATACGAAGAAATATGATTCTCTTCGTTTGAAATGAAATTGATAGTATTCATTTCACATCTAATAATAATATAGCATAATGTACACTATTAAATGCATAGTGTTCATTTCATTGGCAATTTACTTAATCGTTTTGGGTCGCAGAGTTAAAGGAAAAGAATTGGATACACTTGGCCCATGCATTTTCATTACACATACAAGACAGAAGTATGCAGAGTTAAAGGAGTTATGGGTTGCTCAAAAGAAAAACAAAAAGTTATGGGTTGAGCATGGGCCGTACATGTAAGGGAGATGTGGGCAGAATTTAGATCGTCTCCAGTCCCAGCCTTTGTTAACCATAAGGGAAAAATTGTCCAATAAAATGTAAATTGACAATTTTGCCCTTATATAAAAAATGACCGGCTCCACTCTGATCGAAATGGCAAGGGTGTTTTTCACAGCCCAAGTAAAACACGTGAAGTGTGGGCATCATTAAAAGACATGAAACCAATACTACTCGCACGTATTGGGATTAATTTAAATTTTCAATTAAATTTAAGTCTTTTAAAATTGTTTATTTGTTTGTTTATTTAGGATAATTAGGGTCTTTCTCTTCCCTATTTGTTATTTTCTCTTCTTGAATTCTCTTTTCAATCTTTAATTCTTACTTTCTCCTACTATCATACGCTGTCAAAACAATCTTAGTTCTACCCGGCGTCAGAGAAGAGAGATATTACACTGTTTGGGTTAAGTTAACCAAAATAAATTTCATCTTATTTTACAATTATCTAACGCCAGAACTCTATAATAATGCTTGTAAAAGTGATATGTTCAGTGAAAATCTCTTGCTGTTTAATTAGGTGAGATGATATAGAAGTTATTTATACCTTTCAATGAGTATATTTATATTACATACTGTTGTCATTCATAATCAAGCCTCCTTTGTATAAAGAACCCCAAAAGTAAATAATACATCCCAGCAAAACCTCTTGCAAGGTGATTTAATTTATCAAATAGCACCAAGAATTCAGAGTTAAATTACATTCCCAAATGACTAATTTCTCCCATCTACAAAGAACTTTATTTCCTACCCTCAAGCTGTTACAATATCTATCTAGATTGTCATTCACAGGATTAATTGACAAAAAAAGGTTAAACAACTAAAGAAGACAGTAGAAAAGAAAATCAGTTTAGGAATGAAAAGAACCAACAAATGGTGTTAGTGGCAACAACTAGAGTTAGAGCTTGTTTCTACTTGGTGATATCTTTTGCTACACTATCCTTGAAAGATCTTCAAAAACAGTTGACATGTCAGGCCTTTCAGATGCCGGAAGGATGCATGTTAGGGCAACCTGAAGCATGTGATCAAGAGCTCTGGGAGGGTGCTCCACTCTCTGCCTGTTCAGAATCAGCCTGTCAAAACACTCACCGGAGCGATTCTCTCCTACCCAAAATCTCACCCAGTCAGTTAGATCAACCACACCTGGGATCCCGGAAATGATCTCCCCGGAGCTTTTACCAGTTAGAAGCTCTAACAAGATAACTCCAAATGCATAGACGTCGCTCTTCAACGATGGGGACGGTTTACTTGAGCTAGCAAACTCAGGAGGTGTATAGCCAAGGGCACCTGCATTCAGTACTTGCTCAGCTGTCCCAGATGGAGTTAATAAGCGGTGTAGACTATAATCAGTGAGGAGCACATTTGGATTAGGATTTTCTAACAAAATGTTTGTAGATTTGAGATTTCCATGGGGAATAGCCTTCTCATTGTGAAGGTAGTTCAGACATCGAGCAACTTCTACAGCAACCCTAATTCGTTCTCCAAGAGACAAGGGTGGCACTTTTCTTGGCTCCATATCTGTGGGAGGCATAGAAGGCGTGAAAGATTGTTCATGTATAGATACTGGAATAAAGCCAGAAAAAATAAATTTGTTTGAACAGAATATCCATTGAGAAAAAAGTTGAAGGGCTGTCTTCTCTGCCATCGAGAGATAGTCCTTTTTAACTGGCCATCACATGTAGCTCAGTCAAAATGATACATTTCTTCCAACAAAGTTGCAAGGAGTCAACTCAGGGTACCAGACTCCATACATGCTTTATGCAAATGAAGTGCCAACTTAGAAAAGCTCTAGTTATTTTGCTTTTCATAATGCTTAATTGACTCGATACTTGTTAAGAGTTCCCATACAAATGGAACTGAATGAGGAGGTGATTAGGGATTTTAAACTTTGTCCACAACTTTGATTAATTAGTAAATAAGTTGTGCAAGACTATAGAAATGTAACATATAGCGCATGGAAACAAATAAAAACATTGTAAAAAACTAAAATTAAAAGAAGAAAAAAAGTACGATAACTGTGAAAAATTTCCCTATGTGCACACAAATGAAGACCACAATTTGAAATAAACCCCAGACACACAAGTAGAGTGTAATGTAACTTCACTAAATACAGTAGGTTCTCTAAAAATTCAAATCTCCAATGGTATTTCCAATGTTTGGGTTTTCATTTTTTAGGAAATCAACTTACTTTTGTGGTTCAGTTACTTATATTCAAAATACTGTTAACGAGTAATAAAATATGTTTCCAATGTGATTATGACATATTAAGGGGCTGACTAAGATGGAGTTTTTGCATTTAACCTCCATCTCTTGAATCAATGACAGTAAATGTAAATTTTATAATGGAAGAAGAAAGTAATAAATGCACAACCTTTTTCCATCATTTTTTTCCTTTGATTAATTATAAAAGAGTGGTCAAACCTAGAAGCAAAAGTTATTAAAATTTAAGTTTCACTTACTGATCTTAGTACTAGCTCACTAGATCCCAAGTCTGTGTTTATGCAAATTCACATTAAATCTCAACAATATATTTTACATGCAATTATAAAAGGCAAAAGTTAGGAACCCAAGTGAACAAAGTTGAAATTTTGAATTACCCAGAAACAAAAGGCAAATTTTCAGATGACCAGATGAATCCAGATCAATTGAGTTTATTGCCTTACATTAGACAAAATTGTTTGAGAATAGTGATTTATGAACATTACAAGTTCTTTGAACCAACTGGGCAATTCTCCCATCACTTGAGATCTTGGCTAACAATATAACTAATGTCAGTATCATCTTGTTGTGTGTTCAAATATATATATATATATAGGCTGTAAGTGCCCATTTGACCAAATGACATATACCCTAGGTTATGGTGGTTGTGGTTACTGCTGCTTCCGAGAGCGAACAGGGCAAGTATGGTCTGACTAGATAATTGTTACCCTGGAAACTGTGAAGGCAATTCTTTTGACTATACTTGTCCCATAAAGACTACCAAATAATAGCAAACTTCCAGAAAACCAATTGATCTGAGAGAGAGAGAGAGAGAGAGAGAGATCATTATGGGCAGAGTAATGCAGTTGTCCTACGAACATTAGCATTCAGATATAATTGGTTGAGCACCAATCAGATTCCATAACATAAACCATCTGACCAATTGTTCATTTCTGAAAGATAAAACTCTTTCACTGACCCGAAATGATATAGCACTTTGGCTATATGATCAAGTCAGATTTGAGCCCAGCATATTCCAGTATTAGGCAGATCAGATAACAAAGCCTACGCATGGCTAGGTCACCATTTGGATAGAATTTCTGAAGAAAAACAGTTAAAAGATTCTGGGACGCATGCCTACTATCAAACAAGCAAAGATAATCTTACCATGAAGATAGAGTGCCAGAGGTTGTGCATTGAAATAATTCGATATAATCAGTTTCTCATGCTCCTTTGGGCCCCAGTAGTAACCCTGCAGAGAAACTAAATTTGGATGTTTGATGTTCCCAAGTTTCTTTACTTCCCTTGCAAATTCATTCCTTCCTTTCACTATTCCCTCCCTTAACCATTTAACAGCCAATATATGGCCAGAGTCAAGTGTAGCTTTGTACAATGTTCCATGACAACTCTTTCCAATGACCTCAGCTGGAGCATGTGAAAGTTCTTCTGCTGTGAACAGAAAGGGACCATCAAACAGATGTAAATGCCCAGCCAATTTCTCTGGAGAACCAACTTTTGGCACACCAGGATTACCAGGTAGTTGTTGGTTTTTAGAAGGTGATGGATTTGAAGATGACAAGAGGGCCATAGGAGAAGATATTCCTTTCCCTATTGTTACTGTTTCTGGATGGCCAAGATCCCTGGGCATCCTTACAGCTGATGAAGTGTCCCCAGCATCATCTGCAGATCCCATTTGAGATGATGGAAAAATATCTTGATCAAATGTAAATGAAGATAATGATGGGTCCACATTTTTGTTGGGTCCCAGTCTACGAGAAATGGAAGAACTCCCTTCTGCAACACCTTTTTTAGTATCATTTCCTATTGAACTACTACTATATTCCTGCAAGTGGGTTCTATAATAGATCAATATGCACATAAGAGATATCACAGCAGTGCCACCAACCAAACCTGCGATCAGGGCAATTCTAATAGAATTTGTCATACGAGACCTGTGATCTCTTGGGTTCAGCTGGGGAATATCTTTTGGAGATGATGGTGAATAATGAAAAATGAGAAAAGAATTTCCGGGATGAAATGCTGAATCAGGGAACTGCCTTAAGTTTTCAGGTACAACGCCAGAGAAATTATTAAAAGACACATTGAATCCTTTCAACTTATCTGGAAGATCATTGGGGATGCTACCATCTAAATTGTTGTTTGATAGGTCAACATATACCAAGTTATGAAACTTACTTATCCCTGGGGGAAAATGGCCACTCAACGAGTTATTGGACAGATCAAGAGACACCAGGCTCAAATCTTCCACAGAAGCTATTGAAGTAATATTTCCAATTTCTTGAAGAGGTATTGACCCAGATAAATTGTTGCCTGAAAGCTTAAGGTTAGCCAGATGGGTTGAGGTGAAAAGGCTTGGAAGGAGGACCCCATTAAGCTGGTTGAGGCTAAGATCTATCACTTGTAGTTCTGGGTATGTACCCAATACCGGTGGGAGAGCACCCACTAACGAATTTTTGGATATCTTAAGTGAAGTCAGCCTCAAGAATTGAGAAGTTTGGTTTGGTAAGCTTCCTGTGAGTGAGTTTGAACTTAACTCAATGACTTCAACATAATTCCCCCAACTCTGGATTCTTGACACATTACCTGAAAGCATATTATTACTCAGATCTATGATGGTACAATGCCCTATCTCAGCAGGCAAGGATCCCGACAGTTTATTTGAAGATAGATTAAGCTTCTTTAAATTTGCAGAGGTGATACTTCCTACTGGACCTGCAATGAACATAAGTCTTTTTAAACTACAATTATTGCAGTAAGGACTACTGAATTTTGAAAATCATACAAATTAGTTGATGGCTATTAATGGTGGGCAAAAATCAACAAAGAAATGACACACTAGAACAGAAGAAAGTCCATCTTGAGCAGTGAAACAGATCACAACAATTGGATTTATCATATAGTATACTTTTTATTTTTATTTAATTTTTATAATTAATCAAAATATCATTAAAAGCATAAGGCACCACAAAAGGAGAAACATAGCAACTGTCCAATGATACACAATGTTGAAAAAAAAAAGAATTCAACTCCTCCAAAGTCCTATCGTGATCCTCAAAACACTTATTATTCTTTTCCCTTCAAAGACACCATAAAAGGCACAAAGACATCATTTTCCATATAGCAACATTCCGAGTATTGCCGGCAGTCCACAAACATATTATATAGTATACTTCTGAAAAGGTTCTAGAACTATTTAACATCATCTTGTCATGTAAGAGGAGCCATTGTGAAGCACAAGAATATGAGCATTGAAGCCACTCTCGATGAAATGGTCAATCAACTATTTCCTTTATTTTATTTTATTTTATTTTTATGTTCTAGCAAGACAAAGAGGTTATTTGCTCAGTTAGATCATCATAATAATTCTTATGCTGAATTCAAATTCTTGGGAAATTACTACTGACAATAATCTCATCCTACATTTTTGTTTTTAAATAAACAAAGACTCTTTTCCATATGTAACTATGACTTAGTTTGCAGATCATATCAAATCTTCACCATAAAGTTAAATTACAGAAGTCATATACAGATCAACTTCATTACATAATTTTCGTTTGTTTCATAAACACAAAGGCACAATAGAATATAAATTCCAAAGACAAAATGACTTTGAATTGGATTGACATAGATTATGATAATTTTTGTATATATATATGGTTTTCCTATACAAATATGGCCATGAGATTTTTGTATGAAGGAAAGGATTGAAATGGATTATGGTGCTTTATATGACTTTAGTTTCATTAATAGACTTCATAGTTATTTTGCAACAAGGAAGCCCCTTTTCCTTTCCTAATTGGAAAAAAATTACTCCCTATTCGTAAGTACCATCATTTAACTTCAGCAAAATGACTTCAAACATCAAAATAAATTTTGTCAAATTTCCTCATTTCGTTTTTAGTTTTCTGAGTGATAGTGTGTGCTTGATACACATTGTTGGCTCAAGTCCTAATAGCTTAGGCTCTTGAGATTAACGGTTTCTAAAGATTGGTTGTCTGTAAGGTCCTTGATTCAAGCAATGGTGACCCCTATACTGTTAATTTCTTTCACTTAGCACTTGCAAGCAGGGGTGGAACTAGAATTTTAGGAAAGGGGAGATAAAACTAAAAAAGGCTTTTTTGGGGGTGGTAAAAAACTGATTTTAGAGGATTTATTCCAAAAAAAAACATATAATTTTGGGGGAGTTTTTGAAATTTGGGGGGCAGTTAATTCTGCCCTTGCGTGCAAGGCTCAAAAACATCGTCATTGGGCTGGCCTCCCATGTAGGGGCGGGCCCTTCCTCATCAATGGCACATGGATAAGAGTTAGTTTCTACCCTTGTTTCAAAAGGATAGATGAAGCAATAAAAACTATCATTCAAAAGTGTGAAAGAAAATGAAAAGGCATCTTATTCTATCAAAACAGCTGAAGTAAAAAAAATAAAAAGTACACTTTTCCCAGTACTTATGATAATTGTTTTGCTCGACTTATTCTGCTACTTCAGAGAAAAGTCTTTGCTGATGTATAGCCAAATGTGCATAATCATTCAGTAGCAGACTAAAATGGAACATATAACACACGAATGTAGTTCATTTTGGCCCCAAAAAAAAGAAAGAAAGAAAGAAACAGAGAGACAAGTGTACTCTTTGTAAAGTTGTATACCAAATTTTGGAGAAAGATAATATAAACCAAATTTATGTAAAAAGTGGAGTAAACTGTTAAAAGCAAGATACCTTTGAGGTGGTTAAGACTAAGATCCAATTCAGATAAGATCATTGAACTCTCCTGCAAAAGAGCTTCGGGTAGAGGCCCTGTTAACTGGTTACTTCCAAGCCGCAGAATCCGCAGAGAGACCATGAAATTAAAGGAAGGTGGTACAGTACCCACCAGCTGATTATTGCTAGAATCCAGCACCTCTAAACTGTCAAAATATGGCATTCCATCATGAGCAAAGGGCTCTCCAACCAAGGAATTGCGGCTAATATTTAAATACTGAATCGAGGAAATGAAAGACGGGCTTCCAAGTCCCAGATCCAGTGAACCAGAAAACTGGTTGCTGCTTAGGTCGACGTGAACCACACTGCCTATTTGAGACAGAAGACGCATAATATCCCCAGAGAAGCCATTTCCCCGAAAATCTAAATTCTTTAACTTCTGTAGTTTGCCGAAACCAGCAGGAACAATGCCTTCAAATTGGTTTGAAGAAAGATTCAAATGCACTAAATTCTTCAAATTCACCAATCCAGGTGGTATCAACCCATGAAACAGGTTGCGTGAGAGATCCAAATATTGAAGGGATTGAATTAAACCAATATTGTAGATAGTCCCTGTAAGCTGGTTGTTCGAAACTGACAAGTTGCTAAGCATAGTAAGGCCTGTAATAGCTGATAACATAAAGTCACCGACCAGACCAACATCATTTACAGTAATTGATGTTACATGGCCATGAGTACAAGTAATGCCATACCAATTTCGAGGGCACCCACTAGAATCCATGGACTTAGAATCCCATGAAACAAGAACTTGCCCAGAAGGGTCTTTGACAATGCCCTTCTTGAGCTCCAAGAGTGCTTCAAAATCTGATTGACCACATGCAATCACTACCAAAAGTAATGTTATCAAACAGATTGCCTGCATTTCCTTCTTAGACAGAGACCGCTCTCAGATACTTAAAAGAGAGAATGTAGCAAGTTCAGCAAATTGCATAGCTAAAAGCATGAAAGAAAGCAATCACTGCTCACACCAACCATTTGGAGAAGCTCAGTAAATAGAGCTTTTCAAATCTTAAAAACTGTAAAAATAATGAAACCCATTTGCGGAAAATGCAAACCGAATCAGGACAAAGTCAAGATCAAACAACAAACAAACAAACCGCTAAACATTACTGAGAAAGACAACGAACTGGAAGGGAAAAGGAAAATGTAAGCAAAAAAGCCTACATATTTAAACAACGAGTGGCTCGGTGAAAGATGGGAAGCACGCAGAATCACCCAACGGCGACAATGCAAGTCACAACAAGTAGAAGAAGCCAAAAAACAAAGATGGGCAGAGTAGTATTTCCTCTGTTAGACTGTTTCGCCCCCCCTCCAAAAAAAAAAGAAACGCTACTGAGATGATGGGCAAGTCATAAATCTGAAAAAGACTTGGCGAAATGGGAGGAGCTGGAATTTGGGTGTAGCGAGTGGAGCAGAGGGAAGTCAGCGAAAGTTCAAAGGAGGCAGTGGGAGAGTGAGAGTGAGCGGAGGGAGCAGGTCAGTGCAGTAGGTGTGGTAGCTGATTTTGTTATGATTTGTGAAAGGAAAAGCTCACATGCAGACAACTTTGCTTTGGGGACCTCGTTGTGAGTGCCATGTCACATTGCTTGAGTTTTTTTTATTTGACTTTGCCTTTGGGCAACAACTAATTATACCATACTTTTTTTTCTTTTTTATTTTTACCGATCTCAATGCATTTAGGCACTGTGTTTTCTTCTGCTTTCCAATTCACCACTCCTAAAAGGTCCCTTTTCTTTGGTTCTCTTTCTTTTTGTTTTTTTTTTACTTTTTCTTGTCCTATTTGTTATGCTACTCATTAGACAAATCACAATCTAAAGATGCTAACTCAAGGAGATAACTTATATACGGTCATGGCATAAAACCTGGGTTTTATGCCTTTCATATTATTCCTCCCACATTTGAGTTGCCGCTCACCTCCGCATGATGTCGTTGCTCGAAAACGCAGCCAGCCTCCACTTCTCTCTTCGTCGACCCTATGGGGTGGTCGACGAACCAACCCTAAGATAAGGGGTGGCCGTGAGCCACCCCAGATGTGGCTACTAGGGAGGCGCGTGGCACCCCATGGCCTAGGGGTGGCCCGCGCAGCCCCCCATATGGCTTGGGGTGCCCAACCCCCCCCCCCCCCCCCCCCCCCCCCCCCAAAGGTGGCCATGGGGGCTGCTCCCATGGCTGGGGGTGGCCGGCGAGCCAACCCAGCTCATCCCCTTGTGGCTGCTTTCATGTGTGATTTGGTGTTTTGTTTCCACTTTAATATTTTACATTTTCTTGAATTGATGATGTGTCACATGGTGATTGGTGGTTTTCTGCCACAACCGTATAAAAGTAGCTCTCTAACTCAAGTATTACATATTCTTTACACTTATAACTGACTTTTAAAATTATCATTGAATTTGAGATGAATTTTTATTAGATTTTAATTTAATAATAATTTCAAAAGTCACATATGGGTGTGGAGAAAGGTACTTTTTTTTGACATATTTGTATGTAGTCGGATCAAGCCATAATGGTCTTTGCTCGATTGATCCGATGAAATTGAGCAAACCCATCATTTTTTTTTCTTTACTTTTTTTTTTTTTTATTGCTGATATGGTAAGAATTACATATGACAATTTTTTTTAAAAAAAAAAGATAAATGATAGAATTTATTATCTTTTAACTATCTTCATAGTGAATGAATGAATCTAATATTGAATTGACATATTTTGCCCATATTTTTCTACAAATTCAATGGATTAACCATTAGATTTGTGGGGTTCACCATTCACTTATATGGTGTCCACATAAGTCTACAAATCTAATGATTGATTTGAATGATGATATGGGGGAAACATGGGCAAAGATACTGACACCAATTATTTCAGGTTACCATATAAGACCAAAAAAATAAAGATGAATGATTCACGTCAAATTTTATTTTATTTTTTCATAGTTTTCTCATCTCATCCTATAAATTTAATAGATCAACCATTAAATTTGTTAACTCGTGTGAACTCCACACAAATTCAATAGTGTATTCATCGCCTCACTATGATTATTTATTTTTATTTTTATTTTTATTTTTTTTAAAAAAAAATAGTAAAAAAGAGACTATTATGGAGAAAGGAAGTAAAAGCACATGATTTAATAAATCCAACACGTGCAGACCCACACCCGTATCCAAAGGGCATTTTTCCATTATGTATCCCAACCCACACTGGCCCATTTAGTCCATATTGTCGCATTTCGCCGAATGTTGTTGTCGTGAAATGATTTTTTTTCTATATGGAAATTAAAGATTGTTTAAAGTTGGGAAGTGAGATGAAAGCACATTCTCTCCTTTGTCCTTCTAAAAAATACCATAATGAAAAATACATTCCCATGGGCCATGGCCCTACCTTGTAAGATGCGTTGGAGACTATGGGCTGGGGCCCACCCATGGCCCTGCCCAAGCCCAAAAAAAAAATTTACATGGGTTGTCTCAAATTTTTTTTTTTTAAAAAAAAACATTCTATTTATCCAAAAAAATTCTTATTTCTTTTCTCTTCAAGAAAATAATGCAAAAACCTAAAAGATATATATTAAAGCCTGAAAAATCATTCTTCTCTTCTAGTTCAATCTCTCTCTCTTTTTCCTTCTCTTAACTAATCTCATTGTTATTTTGAAAAGGTTATAGATAAAGTTAACTACTTTAGACCTCTATACAAATCATGTTTACATTGACCGACAACACAAAACCTGCTAAATTGCTGCACCGCCCAAGTGTTTTA
This sequence comes from Corylus avellana, assembly GCF_965113065.1. NCBI lineage: Eukaryota > Viridiplantae > Streptophyta > Magnoliopsida > Fagales > Betulaceae > Corylus > Corylus avellana. The sequence goes on from NC_142497.1 coordinate 9,736,605, forward strand.
TTATTTTGGTGTAGGCATGTAATTAGTGAAACTGAATGCCAAATCCTATTCATGATTTTTTTTTTGTTACTAGTTCATATTTAATAATAATAATAATAATAATAAGGGTAAAGTCCACTTAACCCTCTCAAACTACCACCCCAATGATAATCTACCCCCCAAACTATCAATTACAACAATTTACCCTATAAACTACCAAAACAATGACAATGTACCCTCCAATGCTAGCAAAATGACAAAATTACTCCTATAAAATTTTCAATAAGACAAAAATACCCTTAAAATTTTGAAAAAAAATTAATTTTTAGTATTTTTGTTTTTATTTTTAGTAAGGATAATTTTGTCATTTTTTAAAAAATTGGGGGTTTACTGTCATTGTTTTGGTAGTTTAGGGGGATAAATTGTTGCAATTGATAGTTTAGAGGGTAGATTGTCATTAGGGTGGTAGTTTGAGGGGGTTAAGTGGACTTCATCCTAATAATAATAATAATAATAATAATAATGACGACATATAAGCAAATTGGCTTTCTTTTTTTCTTTTTTTTTCCTTAACTTTTAACATATAATTTTTGTAAGTAAAAATTATAACATATAAGAGCATTGATTTTTAAAAAAGAAAATTGATTTATGGTGTCATATATGACACTTCCAAGCCCACATGAACGGACCAATAGCGTTAGTTGGGAAGAAGAAGTAAACAAAAGAATAATCTTTGGTTGTCATAATGCTCTCCCACCAAATTTGGAGGTTTAAGGTTCAATGCATAAGGCTTGTGTGAGTTACATCATAATCAGCTTCCAAGATAATAATGATTAATTGCAAAGAAATTGGATATGGTTATTGATGCTTAATTCAAAAAATTTTCAAGAAATGCCCATTATTAAGGACAAATAACTCATCATATATCAGCTACTATTGCCTTTTACATCATTGCTGTAGTAGGAATCCAAAAAATACCATTGGACTAATATATAAGTAACCCCCCCCCCCCCCCCCCCCCCAAAAAAAAAAGAAGTAAAAGACATATCATTGTTGATACAGTAATTTAGACAGCTAGCTGGCGACAAACTTCGAAGGTCGTTGATTCGGAGACCAGAGCACTCTGACGCTCAAGTTAGTAAAGCTATTTAAAAAAGCTGAATCGAGAGTTTAAGGGAGAATGAACTTATCCATACCTAAGGAGTGCACCCTTTTTTTTTTTTTTTTTTTTTTTTTTTTTTTTTTTTTAGGAGAGGCCCTTAGCCCAATATGATTTTCCTTCTAGGGCGTGATAGACCATATTAATTCTAACAACGGTTTGTTTTCCTTATGTGGATAATTTATGGTATCACCAAATATTTACTCTACTTATAGTTGTGACCACCAATTGTATGATGGTGTGTTCTTCTGTTGCAGTTGATAGTCAAGGGTCGAGTAAGGAGGGTCGAGAGGGGTAAACGACCCTAACCCGCCTAAAAAACTTATTTCTTAATGACTTTACTGCATAATTAAATGCTTTCAGATCCCTCGTCTTATCGAAATATTTTTACATTTTTAAGATTTCGTCACTAAGTATTTCTTCTTTTGTTTCAATTCCACAATAATCCAATAATCCATCAAATTCCCCAACATGCATTCATATTCATTTATGCAATTGATCGCATCATTGATGAAGTCCTTAAACCCATCTACTTCCATCTCAGACTCATAATACTACTTTGCTACTTTCTAGGTGAATGGATTTGTAAGGCTAGTGCATGATGTAATGTCTTTCACTTTTTGAAAAAGCTTTTCAATCACATATTGTGATTCGTAGTTGCCTTTATGAGGCTCTTCGATATCTTTGATTTTTTTTGACATGCTTGTTTGGGATTATGTTTGATGGGCTTAAAAGTGTTTTTAATACTAAAAAAGTTTGTTTGAAGAAAAAAATACTCATTTGGTAAAAAAAAATTAAAAACACTTTTAAGGGTCCAAAGAACTTAAAAATGGCGAAAAAACACTTTTAACAAAAGTTTAAAAATAAAATTTTTGCCCAAAAGCTTTTTTGATTTAAAAATTTTATTTTTCAAATGCAATCTCAAACAGACTTCTAGTCTTTTGGCTACTACAAAACTTTTTGGTTATAATGTAGCGTCACCAAGAGACGGATTTAGAAGGACCGGTAGCGACCCTGGTTCACCCCCAAATTACAAGAAAAAAAAAATAAGGCAAAAAAAAAAAAAAACATTTTAAGGTAAAATAATAATAATAATAATAATAATAATAATAATTTAAGGTATTTTTTGTCAATTAGTCTCTCCCCAATATTTTTTCGGCCTTAGGTCTCCCAAATTTAAAGTTGGCTCCATCCCTGGCGTCACCTCAATTCAATAGTAATTTAGTTGGCTTCTTGTAACGACTCAAGAAAATCAATTAATAGGTAACCAACTCTCATGCGCCTCTCCGAACTTTTTTACCAAGTAAATAAGTCCTAAGGGATCTTCTACTCTTTAAAAGAGAATACTAAACAGCAAAAACACATAATATATTTATCAACATTAATCATTACAATTACAGTATCTACTAAGAATCATTACATTAACTATCTAAAAGATCTAAACTAAACCTTAATACACAAACATGTTTCAAACAATAAGTCTGTAATGTCCCCCAAAAGTACTATTACCATCAACGGCCTTCAAAATTCCGCAATGAGTCATCAACTAAATCCTTATCATAACGCCAAACGACCATACCTGCCTTGAGGTCCTTCTGGAATTTGACATCTAACGATAGTTTAACTATAAAACAATATATTACGCATGTTTTACATGTGGAAAAGAGACAAATGTAAGTCCACAACTTAGTAAGTAAGTATTTTTTTTTTTTTGAAAAGTACTTAGTAGGCAATAATACACATGGTGTACATGTTATTATTTAATTGAGTTATTTAGCAAAAGTTTATAAATTACAAGTAGTAATATAAATAAAATTCTTTGTTGAATAAAAATAATATCACGGTAATGCATTATAGATATAATACATGATATATTAAGTAAGCATGTCATATAATCTATCCGAGATATTAATCTATAGTACAACATTGGTACCCAGAATGTTGGGCATTCCTATGTCCTAAGGGAGCACTTTTGTTATGCTGCTGAGGACTGAGTAAGCTCTCCTTTTATAGCAGAGCGAACCACCATTCCAACAGTAGCCAAAAGAAAAGAGACAATTCTCCTGGACAAAACACAACACAATGGTAGGTGAGAAAAGAGACATTTGTTTGAAGCAGTAATACTTGTGTAGTACTTAAAAAGTTGTGTGGAACAAAAGTTGGCTTGGCTTGTTTGGTAAAAATTTTCAAAAATATTTTTTTGATTTTTTTTTACTCTAAACATAGCAAAAACACATGTTTGGTAAGAGTTTAAAAATAAAGTTTTTGCAAAAAAAAAAAAAAAAAAACATTTTTTTAACTTAAAAACTATATTTCTCGAACACAATCCTAAACAGGCTCTAAATGCCCTATATATCATTCAATTCCTTATGTTTAGGAAAAATTTCAAAAAAACTACAAAAACCTACTCACATCAGATTCCCTGCATTTAACCAACCCTCAAAAGTTGCTACATTGCTTCCCAATGTGTAGAGAATCAAAAGTTGTTCCCTATACATTATTTTAATATAAACATTTCTCTTTCATCTATCATCTTTCATCTTTTGGTCTTTAATTGGGATAGTGTTGAAATTTAGTAAAAGAAGTGAGAGTAGGTAGATAACTTGTATTTTGTAAAGAAATAATATTTTAATGATATACGGAAATGTAAAAGAAGCTATTGCGAAATATATTTTCACAGAGAATCAAAAAGTAGTTTTGTGCCTTAAACTTAGGAAAAATCAAAGGGAATCTGCTATTAGTGCTCTAAGTAAAGAAGAGGATCACGTGCCTCTTTTAAACTAGATGGGACCTCGGCCTTCATGGGCTCCATACCACTGTTGGGCTTCTTTGGCTTTAATTAGAAAAGTGGGCTGATGTGGACTTGGCATTTAGCCCATGTCAACCTTTTTGAATATAGGGTCTCTACTAAGTTTCTTGTTTGTGAGTATTGGCTCATCAGTAGATCTTGGGCCTTAGCTCCCTTATAATGATGAAATGTTGATTAAGCCTTTGGCCTTTTATGGCAAGTGTGGGGTAATGATCAGCCCTAGCCAGTTTGAGCTAGGTCATCGATTTTTCCTATGAGAAATGAAAATCTAGAAAAGAAATATATATATATATATATATATATATATATATATATGGTGACCCACAGCCAAGTTAAGAGTGAGTCCAAGGCATTTTCTATTATTATTATTATTATTATTATTTTTAATTTTCACTTTGTTTTTATTTAAAAAAATGGAGGCATTTTAACAAAAAAAAAAAAAAAATGAGTGAAATTAAAAGGAGCTTAAACATGGGATATAGACATTGCAAAAATTTTAACTTTCGGGTTAGGGAAGTGTAAGTGAATTTTTTTTAATTAATTTTTGTTTAACTTTCTATTTTAATGTTGCCCATGTAAAACAAAATTCTAACTCCATTACCGTTGATAAGTACTAATTACATACGTTGTGAATAAATCATGTCGAGTAGTGATATAAGAATGACTAAAGTTTCCTTAGAGTCCTCCCAAATGTGACATCTTTTAAAATTGCTATTGAATTTGAGATGATTATTATTGAATTTTGATCTATTGGTAATTTTAAAAGTCACGTCACATTTGAAAGGACTCTCTAGTCCTCCTTATATCATTACTCAATCGTGTCATGATGATGTTAAGATTTTTTTTATTATTATTATTATTTTCTAAGTGTTGCTAGGCATGGAGTGTTTGGGAAGTTGTTGATGCCCAACGGTGACAACAGCAAAAAAGCGGTTAGAATCTATTATTTGCAATTTGCTTTTCGTTTTGGGTTTTAATTTTAATGGTAGTTGGCCAAACAGGTAGGGAGGCAAGACGAATCTTTCCGGTAGTAGTTTCAACATAAAATGACACTTTTTTAAGTGCATCCAATAATTAAAAAAATGTATTTAAGTATTCAGGATAAATAAATAAATAAATAAAAGCCTATTTATGTTCATTCATTAATTTAAATGCTTGGAAGTAATTAGGATACTTATGGAGAGAGCCTTTGATAAACTCTTTACGAGCCCTCTAGAGCTACTAATGCTAGAAAGCCGTTGCACGTTAATATCGCTTAGTAGTTTAATTAATTGTTGTAATGCTTTGAGAAAAATATAATTTTATTTTTCTAAGCCAGGAAAAAAGATAATTGAATCTAATATAATAGGTCAAAAATTTGCTACAAACCGGTTTAAGGAGCTGCCAGGTGTTCTTAAATATGTGCATCTCCCTAACCTAATAGCGTTAGTCTCTCTTTCTAACTTAAGATTGCGTGCATAATTTCTCTCTCAAACAGGTCGTGGGAGTTCGTTAGTCTCCAATTCATATGTTCAAACCGGTTTGTAGTAAATTTTTGTGGTCTTAACTTAGTATGTGTACCGTTACTTAAGAAAATAATTTATTATTATTTTTTATGATAAAATAAGATTTTATTATGGAATATGGTACGGCCTTGTTTGGGAAGCAAGATTTTCCAACTCAATCTCAATTTTTTTCTAAATTCAAGTTTGGCAATTTTTTAAACTCAATTCAACTCAACTCAAAAAATTTCAACTTAACTCAAAAATTTTCAACCCAATTAATAAAAATTATAAATAAAGATTGAAAAAATAAATAAATAAATTTAGGGTAGCCGAAACACCCCAGGTGGTAGCTGGGCCACCCCAAGCCCAACTGGGGTGGTCCGACCACCGCTTAATATTTTATTATTTTTTAAAACTTCTTATTATTATTTTTTTTAATTAAATTTAAAATATATGTAATATTTTATTATTATTTCTATCAATGGGACATATATTTCATTTATGACCTTAGGATCTCTCTAGAGAGATCCTAATTATTAATTGGATATTCTCCAATCCAAAATGGATCGGAGAAAATCCTCTACCGTGTTTGACACACATTCCTTCGTGGGCCATAGGTCGAATAATGAAGGTTGTTGATAGAGGACAATTTTCAATCATATTTGCTTTAACGAAAGGGACATATATAGCGATTCTGACATCATATGGGGACATAATTAATGGCGTTGGAAAGCTCATTTAGAGGGTTACAAAGTCATATTTCATTAAGTTTTTCTAATTCAAATGTTTACTGAGTTAAAATAGACCGTAAAAAGAAAATTGAAAAGCAGTACAAAATTGCTCGTATGTTGTTTATGTTTGAACAAGCTTTAAAACGAGTTGACAAAATAGCTCGTTCAATAACTCATATGAAGTTGGGTTCGAATGAGTTATTCATAGATGCACTCGTTTAAAGTTGGGTTAGAACGAGCTGCTGTGTGAATTGAGAATTCATGTAAGAATACGAGGAAACCATAGTTAGGTTCGAAAGAGCCTCTTACACGTTCAGACAAGCTCCAATAAATTTTTGTAAACAAACTTTTATTTGAGCGTTTTCTTAGGTTCAGGAGTCTAGGTAGTATAAATATATGTAATGGCTATCTATAGCCTTAATTTATTATGTTATTTTGACCAGTGATCACTGAAAAACACTTTTAAGAGTGGTTTTCTTTTCTATCCACATTAAATCCTTGATTGAGTATTAGTTTTAAGAAGAGTTGTGATTCTTATCTTGTTTGTCTTGGCAAACTAATCACTACACGCTGCATTAATTGATATCAAAGTCAAGTTGCACTGCATCAATTATTTAATTGTTGATGGAGATCTTGTGGGCTAAACAACAAAAAAATTCGTTTAAAGCGCGTTAACTAGCAGAGTAGGAACGTTAGTAATTACTACTCTTAACTATCGGCAAATATATCAAGGATTTAATGTGGATAGAAAAGAAAACCACTCTTAAAAGTGTTTTTCATTGATAACTGGTCAAAATAACATAATAAATTAAGGCTATAGATAGTCATTACATATATTTATACTACCTAGACTCCTGAACCTAAGAAAACGCTCAAATAAAAGTTTGTTTACAAAAATTTATTGGAGCTTGTCTGAACGTGTAAGAGGCTCTTTCGAACCTAATTATAGTTTCCTCGTATTCTTACATGAATTCTCAATTCACACAGCAGCTCGTTCTAACCCAACTTTAAACGAGTGCATCTATGAATAACTCATTCGAACCCAACTTCATATGAGTTATTGAACGAGCTATTTTGTCAACTCATTTTAAAGCTTGTTCAAACATAAACAACATACGAGCAATTTTGTACGGCTTTTCAATTTTCTTTTTACGGTCTATTTTAACTCAGTAAACATTTGAATTAGAAAAACTTAATGAAATATGACTTTGTAACCCTCTAAATGAGCTTTCCAACGCTATTAATTATTTTCCCATATGATGTCAGAATCGCTATATATGTCCCTTTTGTTAAAGCAAATATGATTGAAAATTGTCCTCTATCAACAACCTTCATTATTCGACCTATGGCCCAGGAAGGAATGTGGGTCAAATACGGTAGATGATTTTTTCCCGTCCATTTTGGATTGGAGAATATCCAATTAATAATTAGGATCTCTCTAGAGAGATCCTAAGGCCATAAATGAAACATATGTCCCATTTATAGAAATAATAATAAAATATTATATATTTTTTAAATTTAATTAAAAAAATAATAATAAGAAATTTAAAAAAATAATAAAATATTAAGGGGTGGTCGGACCACCCCAGTTGGGCTTGGGGTGGCCCAGCTACCACTTGGGGTGTTTCGGCTACCCTAAATTTATTTATTTATTTTTTCAATCTTTATTTATAATTTTTATTAATTGAGATGAAAAATTTTGAGTTAAGTTGAAATTTTTTGAGTTGAGTTGAATTGAGTTTAAAAAATTGCCAAACATGAATTTAGAAAAAATTTCAGTTTGAGTTGGAAAATCTTGCTTCCCAAACAAGGCAAGTTTCGTCAATTACCAGCAAGAATATATTAAGGTTTTATTTTATACAGGCAGCCGTTAAAGGTCTTTTTCTGGTTTTTGAAGAAACTAATTAAAATTATTAAGCTCATTCCCTAACAATTAATACAATATAATTTATTTGTATTTGACCTATAAGTATAAGAATATTAAAAACTTAAAAAATACATGTTAAAATATTATTTTCCTTTTAGAGATGTGGTGATTTAACCATATAAAACTTTGAAAGTCAAATGTATGGTTTTTTTAATTATTTTAATTATTATTATTATTATTTTTTTTTTATAACAAGAATCTTTCAAAATTCATTGATAAAATATCAATAGCATAATAGCTCTTACATCATATAGCGTAAAATTTTGATAAAACATAGTCAAAAACTATGAAAGTACAAAATCATAGATACAATCAGAAAATTCTCACAATCAAATCTTATTTATGACATCAACTTCTGCTAACCTATGTACAACTTCAATTATGAAATAGATATACTTCGGGCATACTAGATCTAAGATACAGATAGCCCAAATTTCCAAATCTTATTTTGCATCCGTGAGAGATAACCTCTTACACCAATTTAATCTTCTTCGACCCAAATTTCAGGAGTCAACTCATATCCTCGACCTAAAAGCTTGAACAAAAAGAACAAAAAAAAAAAAAAACTAAAACAACAAAACCCTACCAGAAGTAGTAATAGAGGAGCACATCATCGTAAATATCTTACGAAGACACAACTTAGAGCGTGAGATCTACGCTCTGACAAGCAAGACTCTGTTGATTGATCAGCACATAAATAATGAAAAATGAAGAAGTTGGCCGGGACAAGTTAATCTGAATATGAAGAACTTGATCTAAATCTAGATTTAAATCTAAAAACTAAATCTAACAATACAATAAAACCACTAAAACAGAGACCAAAAGAGACTACAAATAAATTAAAAGATACCAAACACTGCTAATTATGGGTAGAAAAAAGGAGAGCAACCGGAAAGGGGGGAGGGAAGGCCACGTGTATGGTTGATAGAAGGTCAACATCAGCATCTAGAAAGTAAAAGGTCAACGAGGACACAGTGTCACACTATTGTGGAAGGTGAGGGGAGGCTCATCGGGTCTCCAAGCATCAGCCAAATTAATATATAAAATTCAGGAAAGGTGACAGACAGATCCAATAGTTGAATCACATGCTAGAAAAGTCAGCCGAATATTATATACATAAACTTATTGTGAGATAGTCTTTTACGAAATGATTGTCACTTTTTTAGTCTTTTTAATAATGTAAACTATTAGCATCATGTATGTGATGACGTGTTCAGGGATCATCGCACCGTAATAAGTATAGTTATTTTCCTATTTAATTATCTTTTATAAAAGGTGATAATTTTAACCTCAATGTGTTGGCTAAGTGACGCCTATTGAATCGTAAGTTTTCGAATAACTATAGAGATATGCAATTTAAAATTTATTGAGTGCAAATTATTTTTTGGGGCCACACCTCTCTGGTGAATAGCTGCAAGTAAAGTACTATGTTCCGTGTAGGAAAATTTTCGGAGTTGCAGTGAACGGGATTAAGATTTACTCTGTAAGGATGAGTTCGAAGAGCCTTGCCTTGTGGGAGTTCCTCATTATTAAAAAAAAAAAAAAAAAAAAAGTGAATTTCCATGGAGGTTAAAAGAGAATTAATATCATTTGCTTGGAATATAGCGAAATAAAGTCACATTTAATGTACTGTCACTAAAAGAGCATATTGTAAAAGATATGGTAAAAGGTGCAGTAAGATAAGATAGTGACAAAATATTTACATATATAAGCCGATCACGAGTTGAATATTGATATGTGGGAGCTTCCATGTGAGAATTGGGATAAAAAAGTTTTTTTTTTTTTTTTTAATTTTTTTGTTGAGCAAAAAGTGTAGGCCGGGAAAACCAATTGTGGCTATCCTACCTGGGAGTGACTAAAGTAGCACCTACCCGCTAGGAGCTGCACAGGAAGGGCTTAGACGGTGGGAATTGCATGCACTTCTTCAAGTTCGACTAAATTATAGCTTGACTCAGTTCCACCAGAGCATCAATGAGAATCCAAGGTAGCTAATACTAATCAGACATATGTGAATATTCTCCATTACGGAGATTCGAATCCACACCCTAATATATACCCTGACCACTTGGAAACTTCCTTAAGCTATTGAATCACTATTCTTGATGGTGGATAAAAGAGTTATTGGTATTAAGGCAATCGTGCTCAACTAAAGTTATTACCTAATGTTATAGTGTAATAAGTAGAAGATAATGATATATTTAGGAATGATCACATCATAACAAGTGTAGTCATTTTCACACTTTAATTATCTATGACCTTTCATGGAGGTTAAAGGAGAAAGTGCAACTCTTCATGGAAGGTTGCATGGCTGTTTATAAATGGACAAGGGATTAGAAAACAGAATTTAATGGAATAGTCATTCTATATACCAAACATAACCTTAATCTTTTGATTATTTTATTATTGTTTTCCTCTTAAATTTTCACCTTGAAGGAAATAATCATTTAATAAACTTCCATTGATTTTTCTCCAAATATAATAAATTAACATCACGCGTCTCCCTTAATTTTCATTACATGCACTACTCCTCCGCTTCAAAACTAACTTCTTAATTATTTCATCTTATTTTGTTATGTACTTTTGTTGGACATTTCAATGTGTCATAATAGAGCTGACAATTTTTTACATGATCTGCGAATCCAACACGAACTCAATATGAAATTAAAAGATTATAGTTGATGAGTTTGACCCGTTTAATTCAATTGGTAGTGTTAGGGTTGACATACATAGTCTTATACAATTATATCTGTCTCGACACGACCCTAAGTTGACATGCAACATAATGACACAATTTTTTATATGACTTACGAACTTAATATAAACACAAAAAAGGAAAAAAAAAAAAAAATTATGGCTTAACCAAAAATGTTTTTAGTTTAACTATTATTTTTTATCGTACCAAATACTAAAAAAAAAAAAAAAAAAAAAAAAAAAAAAATCTAAAGTAATTTTATAAGCATGAGAATTGCAATATGCATAGGTGGAATCCACAAAGCAACAAGATCCAATCTTATGGCTTACGAAATGGTGGAACCTTGGCATGACCAATGCATAGTGCAATGAATTTGGTCCAAATGGAGGTGTCAGGTGTGAGCTTCGTAAGTCATAACCGAAGGCGAGTTTACACCAATGAATGCCATGTGTCGTGTGTGTGCAATATCAAGTTGGTGGTGTTTAGGGGATGAGAGATTTGGGTTGTGATGGCCTTTGGACCTTCGGTAGTGTTTGGGGTTTGGTGCGGGTGCCGACCGCGAACGGGTTTTTGTGGGTGTGACTGGAGTGGACAGCACGTTAGTAGTTCAATCAAGAAGTTCTGCAAAGACAATAAATATGTAAGGGTGACTCACCAGATGTGTCGGTAAGAAACACTTTGATGCCTAAGTCAGTGATAGATTCTTGAGAGAAATAGAAAGTTATAAAGTTGAGAAGGACTTGAGAATTTACTTGCTATTGTGGACTCCTATTTTATAGGGAAGGGGGTGTAGTCACCTAGGCCAAGTGGCACCATTCGGTTGGGAAACACACTGTTAGTACATAATGTTTTTCCCATGGGTGTCTGCTCTCAATACAGATTGTCCCACCTAGGCACGTCCAACATCCTCAGTACGCACTATCTCACATAGGCATTTGACATTTTCAATATGAACTGCTCAACGTAGATATGTGGCAAACAGGGTTATCATGACACAGGTAGTGGTTGGCAACATTTCCCTTAGCACAGTGGTCAGAATGGCCCTATTGTTTGTCGTGATGGACAGTTGGTGGACCTCTTATAACGCATCCGTCGGGATAGGGACCATTAGTCAGTGACTCTCTTGAAGGAGGGGGTTAACCTATCGGTACTAGTCCTCGTGGCCGAGGGGCACAACCCAACTCAAAGGATAAATATGCTTTATTGGGCCCGAAGGCCGAGTAAACCTTAGCAAATAATATCAACAGTAAGCCTTAAGCTTTTTGGCGAAATCGGATTCTCTCTCTTTTTAAAAGAACCGACTCTTCTCCAAGTCATTTGAACGGAGAGGATCCAGTTCCTTTTTTTTGGCAGCTTTAAGGAATGGTGTTGTGGTGGTTACCTTGGGCTGGTGGGTGTCTATGAGCAATTAATGGGTAATTCGAATATTTCCTAAGGCTGGAAAGGAAGTCCAATTGCTTTGTGGCATAGAGTCAACATGTATGTGACGAGTTTCTTTTAACAGTATGCCATTATTATTTAATACCCTAATCATACACGTTTTATACTCTTAAAAAAGTAGAAAACGTGTTGATTAGGACATAAAATAATAATGACATAGCTTGACTTGTTTGGTCCACCAAGATTTACTTAATTAAATTATAAAGCATTAGTGAAACTTAATTAAATTATAAAGCATTAGTGAAACTTTTTATTGAGAGATATTAAACATAATTAATCCCAACCATAGGAAGATAAATATCCATCCAAATCAAAGGCTCTTTTCGTTAAAGATTTTTGTTTTTTCTCTTTCGTTTTTTGAAAAATTACAAAAACCGTTTTTACCTTTATATCATATCACGCACTTCTTCAAACTAAAACCAAGAACATCTCCAAAAATACATTATCAAAGATACCCGCCGATGATGATTGGATAATAGGTATTTCATTGTTTATAGAAGAAGAGAATAGAAAGCCATGGAAGATTACAAACAGAAAAATTCACAGAATTCAACAATGACAACAACAAAAAAAGACAATAAAGTTAGAAAAATTAAAAATAAAGTGAGGAAATGAAATGCTTTCCACCCCAAAAGATTTGACTCTTTCCTTCATCGTTATCTTTAGAGAAGTGGGGCAGATTGGTCATGGGGGATATGAAAGTGGAGGTGCTGGGTCTCTGTCTTTTGAAAATGCCAAGTGTAGACAGCTGGCAGACTATTTTGACTGCGGACTCCAAAGTAGGCATTATTTAGGAGCCGCCCTTGAACACAGACCCCACCATACAACTTGATGATAAAGATGCCCATTCAATACCCTGTTCTTTGTCTACAAAGATGGAGCTATCCGACAAACCATCCATTCTATTCCAACCAACAAATGGACCCTAAGGGTGTAAATGACAAGTTTTTTTTCCAAACAAGCCCTAAGCGAGTCAAACCGACTCGACTCGAAATGGACAATTTAGGGAAAATACAATCTCGTTTGATAATGCTTTTTGAAAAAGAAACTTGAAAGCATTAACGGTTTCAAACATAAAACACTCAAAATTACTTTCTTTTTTCAGAAACAAAAGCAAAAACACCTTGTAAAAGGTTTAATCGAACCAACCAAGATTTCTCAAACATGATTCTGGTTGAATTGAAATCAAGACAGGACAGCAAAAGAAAGGGAAAAAAAAAAAAAAAAACCTAACTTATTTATATGACAAACATACATATCATTAACAGGGTTGGGTAGTCTATGGGAACCCTATCCATTTCTTTATTGGGCCATTAGAGGCAAGCTAATGTTAAAAATTCTAGAACTACATTGCTACATTACAACAACAACAACAGTTCCAGCAGCCAAGGAAGGTTTCACCTGATGCTGCTGCTGCTTCCTCTGGAGGCATACAAGAAAAAGACCATATTTCACTGGTACCATATTGAAATATCCGGCTGCTTGGACAGTGTATCCATTGCCAGTCCTTGAAGATGATCCTCTTTATAGTCAAAGCCAAAATCAAATGGAGACCCGAACACCATTTGCAGATTGTTGTTATTATGGTTGGTCTCAAACGGGGAATTTGAAGCCTTGAAGCGGTCAAATTGACTTTCCTCACGCGGGAACATGTGATGATGATCATTCTGAATGTGGGATTCTTCAAACAAATTTCCTTGCATTGCAACCCCTTGAACATGTAGATTATCTGTCACTGTCACTGCATTGTTGTTGGGATTAAGGTTCTTGTTGCCTTGGATGTTGGTATCGTAGATCGACATGAGGTCACTGATCATTTTCTGGCCATCTTCAGGAACACCAAGCCCCGATAAGTCGAAGGAAGGTGGTGGTGGGGCCGCAGAGTTTACAGACGGAGCAGTAGCTGCAGGCTTTGGTTGAACAAAAGATTGTGGGAAGATGAGTGGTTTAACCTCGTTAACATGAAAATTTGATCCCCCAAAATCTGAAGAACAAGTAGTAGTAGTTCTATATGGACAAATCAATTGATGATTGTCCCTAGAAGCCCTGTCGCAAAAACCCAGATGGATTTCACTGTGATGACACTGAAGAAACTCACATGTGTAGACTTTGTGATCCATTATCATGTTTAAATCGGTGGACGGCTTCCTCTTCCGAATGAAATCTAAATTGGTGAGAATTTCTCCCTTGACAGGATAGGGTGGTTGTGGAAGTGACAGGCGCCTTTCCCTCATTCTGGACAAATTATTAAGATTATCAGGTTTTTGCTCCTGAACATCAAAGTTTGGCTCATCATCAGCGTCAGCCCCATCAACATCATATTCACTGCAATCATTGATGACCAAAGACCCAGTTCCACAACCAGAAGATAAGGGAGGACATGAATCCGGGTAAAGCTCCCGGGCCAAGGACTCCTCCTGGTTGATGATGGCAAGCCAGGTGGCACTTTCCTTGGCTGTCATCTTATCCTGCAAGCACTTAGACTGCCTAACAAGCTTGCGAATCTTGGCAATATCAGGGGACATGTGCTTAATAACTGCGGTGAGAACACCAACCTTCCAAGCCTTCTTCAAGTCATGAGGCTTCTTGTAAGGAGGAGGGGCTTGATGATCCTTTGGCAAACCAAGTTGAGGCCACCATTCCTCATTTCCACTAGGCCACCATGGTGGGGGAACACCTTTCTCTAATGGAAACCGCCTCTGAGGGGGGTCGCAATGCTGCATAAGTGCAGACAAGAGGGAACCAAGAGTAGTGTCTTGAAGCTCCTGCAATGTGTGAGGGGTTGGACCGATTGAATTGCAACCATCATTCTTGCCCGGGATAGCATTGTCAGCTTGGTACTTGGCTATGGCAGCTGGACCATTACGATCAAATCTGACTTTATCCTTCCACCACTCACGAAGATTGTCAGATGCCCCGGTCACCGGTTTTCCCTTTTCTGGAATAATCCCATAAACAAAACCTTGGGCTTTACAAACTTCCATCATCTTCAACATGTATTTCAAGATTCCATCTTGTGCCCTCGACATCTTCTTCCTCCTTGCCTGCTCTTGGGACTGTCTCTGCTTTGCCATATCAATTCCTTCCTTGCCTTTACTCTGTTCTTTCAGCCGTTTCAGACGTATTTTGTCCCTCCACATCCTCTTCTCAAGCTCATCTACATCTATCTCCTCATCACTATAATCATCCTCCACTGTGGCTTCTGCTTGATCAGTTGCCGGATCTCCTCCTTCCCCAAGAGGGGCGGCAGATATGAAGTCCATGTCACAACAAAGCCCACCCATCTCCTCCAACATCATCATCTTTTTACCCTCTACTCCTATTACTTGCTGTAATTAGCACTAGAAACTGATATAACTCCAACCACCTTTACACCTGTTAAGTCAAGCAAATTAAACAATTGAAATGAAATGAACACATCTAATCATCAAACAATATTATTCATAAACAGGAAATTTTGCACAATCCCCTAGAAACTATGTTCTGTCAGTAAAAATTAAGGTTTAGAAAAAGTACACGGATCATAAGAGAATCACAAGCAGCAGATGTACTCATATTTTCAAATATATATATATATATATATATATATATATATATATATATAAAATAAATAAGTATCAGGTATTATCATCAGACCCATCATCTACTGGATGGTCAGATCTCACCCTTTGACAGCTATAGGGTAGCTAGACGAAAAGACAGACGGGCTGGATTCCATTAAAAAAAAAATCCCACCAATTATGCTGGAAAATTGGTGAGAAAGTTTCCATTTCTTGTGAAAAAATAATCAAAATAACCAATAAAAACAAGATAAGCAAAGTCAACTAATGTCAAGCAGCTTAGATCTAAAAAGAAAACAAAAGTATCTCAGACAAATCCAAAAGGAGCATACCCAGAAGAATCAGTAAGAAAACAAAACTACTTCATTAAGTAAACAACTTAGATAATGAACAGAAACGATTTCTAGCTTCACAGATCAACTGGGTACAAGCAAAAACCAAACTACAGCAAGAACACAAAAACCCAAAGACCCCCCCCCAAAAAAAAAAAAAAAACAGATCAAAGAGTTAGCACAAACAAAAAGAAGAAACAAAAACAATAGCATCAAATCAACCCAACAAGAATACCTGGAAAAACTGGAGATTGGTCTTCTGGGTGTTGCTGCTCTTTTCTTCCGGTAGCTCCAGAGTCAAATCTTAGAACATAAAGCTTTCAGCTTTCACAAACCCACACACGGAGAGAGAGAGAGAGAGAGAGGGAGAGAGCAATATCCTCGTGCGGGAATATAGGAATAGCTGAATATAATGGAGGTGGGGGATATGGGTGGGCCAGTAGGGGCTTCCTTGGTGGATGTGAAAGTGCTGGGTAAACCCAAATATGAGGAAATGGATATATAATTGCACGGTGGTCAGGTTAATCCCATCCCCACCTCGGGATAAGTGACACCGTTTCAGGAGTGTTTACTTGGGCATGGTGACCCTTCGAGCTATGCTAAAGGAACTTCTGGTGCACCATTTTTAAGATTATCCACCCTTGCTTCAGCCGTTGGATTAGAATTTATATTATTTATCATTCAAATCATTTAAAAATTTTAAATAATTTGCCAACATAGACATTATATATACCATTAAATGTCTACAAAAATAAAATTATTTTCCTTTAAAGTGAAATAGAGAATAACCGTTTCTGGGCGCATGTCAGAATTTACATTTTTTAACGACATTATCTAAAAGTTTTAAATGGCATGACAATATAAGCAGCATATATAAATTGAATATAAACCATAAAATAATTCATAGAAATGGAGGGAGATAATGTTCCCGCTCACGGTGGCAATGCATTTAATCACCTAGTGTCGTTGTTTACAATGGCGCTAAATCTTTTTTGTGTCCTTAATTTAGTTATTAAAGGAACATATACTGATATACATGTGACTGTATTAAATAAAGGACAAAATTTTTTTACAAATAATCTCTAAAAGTTTCATGTATTCTTAGAGCTTGTTTGAAATTATGTTTGAAAAGTAGAGTTTTTAAGTTAAAAAAGCTTTTGGGCAAAAACTTCATTTTTAAGCTTTTACTAAAAGTGTTTTTTTTTTATTTTTTTTTATTTTTTTTTTTATTTTTTTAGGCTTTTTGGACATTTAAAAGCACTTTTAATTTTTTTACCAAACAAGTACTTTTTTCTTCAAACGGACTTTTGAGTGTTAAAGCACTTTTAGTCATTTCAAACGCAATCCCAAACAAGTCTTTAGTAAGTGAAAAACACTTTTTTTTTACTAAAAAAGCATGTCACTTTTAAAATTTTTTTTTTTAAAAAAAAATCTGTCTTTAAATTAATTCAATTTTGCATCATAAATGAACGTACAATTTGATAAAAATTAATTGCAGAAAATACTGTATGTTAATTTTTTTTTTTTTTTTGAAGGAAAATCATTCTTATCTCATTAATAGAGGAATCAAGAGCATTAAAACTCTTACAATCACAGAACATAACGTTCTGAAAGATCATAGCCGAAGCTAAAAGATCAAAATCGTAACTAAAAGATTACACATCAAAGACGCCAAACATCCGCTAACCTATAACTAATCTTCAGTTGGAATAACAGATCTGCGCTAGACAGACACAAACTAATGCATAGTAGCTCTTATTCCTCGACCCTGAGATCAAAAGGACCCCATGCCGACACACATCCTCCTGAACCCGAAAGCTAAGATATCGTTCACATCCACAACCCCAGGGGTCTGGATCAAAATAATAAGTGAGGAGATCAAGAAAGAGGACATGACCTTATTACAAGCAGCAAGAAATACAAGAAAAATACAGGGAAAATCAAAGCAATACAACTAAAAATTTAAAAATAGGAGCACAGTAAGCGGATGACAACAGCCGGAAGAAAAGCCGATCGCGTGCTTGCCGGAAACCGATGCGTAGATGGCGTTGGAAGCACATCGCGGTGGGGACGCGTGAAAAGACCCATTAGAAGATAGTAAACGGCAAAGCTGGCGCGGAGGAGATCGGCGGCGCACTCAAAGAAATTGGGGGGAAGTTTGAGTGAATCCCCCATGAGCGGCACCCACAAAGTGTGCCCAAACAAACATCTAGCAAGAAAAAATAAACAAGCAAACAAAGAACAACAACAGGGAAAAGAAAGCGAAATCCAAAAACAAACACAAAAAAGAAAAGAAACACAGATCGGGAAAGAGAGGGGGGGAAGGAAAATGGGGAAGGGAGGGGGGAACAGATCAAGGAAAGAGAGGGGGAAAGAGAGGGGGGGGAGGGGGAGAAACCCCTCCCCCTCAGCTGTGGCCTGTGCGGCACTTCCTTAATACTGTATGTTATTAGAGAAATAGTGTGTGTTGAAAAATGGTTGAAATTCACCCATTCATTATACGAGATAGTTAAAAGAAAGATTTTTATTATTTCTCATGTTTATTTTTCTAATAACAATAATTTCTGATATAATTCACAAACACTTCCTTTTATAACTTGGGATGGTATAAGATCTTTTGAAGAAGAAAAAAAAAAGTGAGTTAATTTTCTCACTTAAAGTCTCAACAATTGTCAGATTAGGATGAAAGATTGTTCTCATTTCATTTATATCTTTTTCAAATTTACCATTAAATCTATAGGATCCACATCTGAACTGTGAAATAAAATTGTTTGATAGATAGATTTCTTTCCAAGTATAGTTACCATCTGAGGATTTTTTCTCCGGAAAGATATTGAACATACTCTCAAGAATAAAGAACATTGAGGTTCTAGATGGATTTTAGGAAAATGGATGGGATATATTCTATTGGAGTAGTAAATATTCCTTGATCCAAAAAGGATATATTCTTTTTATTATTATTATTTATAATAGGGTTAGTCAACATCGTTTGATCTTCTGGGCAATTAAAATCCTTTCTAGAAACAATATTGATTTCAATTCTGGGAATCGCTCAACTCTTCTAGAAATTTTAAGAATTAAGTAACCATTTGTGTATCTTTATTTATATATATATATATATTGGAAGCATTTCTTTACACTAGGGAACACCTGAGGATACCTTTTATACGTGTCATAGACTCATAATGGTATATCTTTTGACTTAACAAAAAAAAAATGGCATATCTTTTTGAGAAAGAGAAATTATAAAAAATCATTATCTACACATCTTTCATCCATCTTAGATTAGATGAATCTACCATTTGATTTGTAGAATTTACACGTGGATCCCACAAATTTAATAGTAAATTTGCAAAAAAAATCAATAAAAGTTGAGATGAAAAATGGTTGTACAACATAACTCATATCTTTTAGCTAAAATGCTCATTTGTTTTTTAACTAGTGGTCACATAACAATGTTGAGGCACTTCTTTTTCTGTTCATGTGTGTAATAACCCGAAAATAAATTAGGGTTAAGTACCTAATTATGATGCTAGGGTTAGTTCTTATTTGGTAAAGTGTAAGACCTTGAAATCTTAAGAATTTCACCGAACGTTCAATAGAGGTACCGATGCTTGTAGTATTGAAGAATCAACCTATACATGGTAACCAATGTGTATAGGATCAATTACAGTGTAAAGGTTAATGAATAATTCCTAAAAAACGAGAAAGTACTAGAAACACAGTCTTAAGAGGAAAATCTTAGATTTCGAATCCCAATAAGGCACTCAAAAATATTGGAATGGTTACCATGATGTTCTTATCAGAATGGGGTTGCATGCGCAATTTCGAGACTCGTAACAAAAGTTGTTCCTGTTTTAGTGAACACTGCACAATCGGTCAAACTGTTGAAAAGTCAACTACGAAGCCGAATACTCGCTAGTTTTGGCCGAGCGCTTGCTGATTCGGACTTCTGGCCAAACGCTCGCGTGGGGGACCACATGAGCACTCGCCTAACAATAGTACACGAGCGCTCATATGGGGACCAGATTGAGTGCTCATTGACTTTTTTTGGACCGCTAGTTAAGGACCAAACACCTGATAAAAGCTGTGAATAGTAAACGAGTGCTCGCCCTTTTTCAGGACAGTTCCAACAGCACCCACAGGCTTTCCAGCCCTATAAATACTCCTCCCCACACGACCCTTACCCCTCATTCAGCCCTTGTTGCCCTCTAGAACCTTTGCTTAGTGATTTTGTGAGTTGTGAGAGTTCTTAAGGAGAATGAGAGATTTCTTGGAGGTTTTGCTTCAAGGAAGTAATCTTCTAAGCCTAACTAGTTCCTTACTTAGTCGTTATGTTGTTTAGTGCTTTTCATAGTTAGTTTAGTTTGTAGTTTTGAGCTTCTAATTATGTTGTTTTCCTTAATCTTGGTTTAAGCTTGGTTTAGCATTTTCTTTCCGTTGGACATATTTCTTTATGCATGGAGACATTGTTTTGAGCTAGGAAATGTTAGAAACGCTCATCCTAAAGGCCTAGCGCTCGCCTAAAGACGGCTCCAAGAAACGCCATCTTGGCCCTACGTTCTATCGCCACTATTTTCTATTCTAGGTTCGTTTTAGCTTGGGTTTAGAACTAATGATAGGTCTTTTCTCAGTATTCGAGGTTATGGAGCCTCAAGGGGATTTTATGGAGGAGCCTTACGACCCGGGTGAGTACAAACTCACATGAATACTTGTTGTTACTTTTCCCGCATTACACAACTATTTTATGTATATCAAACATACATATTTACAACTCTCACAAAATACATTTTGGAACTACAGTGACCTCTCTTTTGTGAAAACGTATGTTGATTAACAAGCTAATGATGAGAATTGTAAAAACATGTATGTAAAAGACAGATAAGGTTAATTGCATCGTATGACATGGTATACCGGTACGTGCGGGATAACCGCAATGGGCTTATTGTACATGTTAACTTTATGGTCAAATGTGTGTGTGTGTGTGTTATATGGGTCTTGGATCCAATGGTTATTCGTGACCGGCACAGCCATTGCCTAATGGTTGGTCATTATAGGACGTACATCACTAGTAGCTTTAGGGGCGTCAAAAATTACCAAGAAACCGGAATCGGAACCAGAAAACTAGGGACCCGATTTCGGTTCCGGTTTTGGAAAATCCAAAAACAGGATACCCTGGTTCTGCTACTCAGTTTTTACCGAGTTACCGGGAACCGGGTTTTCATCTTATTTAATAATATTTATATATTAATATTTTATACACTTAGGTTTAGCACTTCTCCCCTTCATCTTCATTTCTCACGCAGACAAGCCTCCTTCTCCATTTTCTCTTCTCTACTTCATTTCACTTCTCCCCTTCAGTGAACACCCATTCAGCCATTCCGTTTCTGGTTTCCTCCTCTTCATTTCACAACAGCACAACACCCATTCACTTCATCTTCATTTTAGACATTTCTCACACCTGGCCTCTCTCTTTCTCCGTTTCTCGCTTTGCGTCCCTTTCTCGCTTCGTCTCCCTCTCTCGCTCCGTCAGCCGAGCAATGAGCACTAGCAGCTAGGTATGGACTCTTTATTTTTGGGTTTCTTTGATATTTTTTCTGTTGATCCATGGAAAGTTTTTTGTTTTGCTTGGTTTTAGTGGATACGATTTAATCTACTCGACTTTTTAGTGTTCATTACTTCATTTACATGCTTGTTCGTTAAATTTGTGATGGGTTGAGGTGCTGCAATTTCGGATTTGGTGGGAGTGGGACGATGAGCATCGGAGAACAAGGCAAAAAATAATTTCTTAAAAAACTGGTTACCGAACCAGGTACAAACCACAACAAGCCGGTAACTGGGAGTTGGGAAACCAGGGTCTCGGTTCCCGGTTTTGGTTGCCCAAACCTAAGAACCGGGGTACCCCGGTTCCGGTATCCGATTTTTGCTAAAAACCAGGAAACCAGACCGGGTTGACAGGCCTAAGTAGCATAGGCCACCCGAGGTCGGACTTGGTCGGGCTACTAGTGTTATAGACGGTAGTGTACAATGGTCGAGGCACCGGCATTGTATTACAGGTTCCTCGGGACAACGTCAATCCTACCGAGAAGGGGTAATGTCTCGGGTATACCATACTATTGAACTATGACATGATTCTTATATTACATCATATATTATATCTATATTGCATTCATGATAAACTGTCACCTCATAATGTTGTATGTGCTTTATAAATAACTGAGTTCACAACTTAATGACGGGTACTTCATGTGCATTTATACTCACTAAGTCGTCGGACTTACCCTTGTATTTTTGCCCCTTTTTCTCCATATGTACATCTACACTATTATAGATAGTTTAGCAGAAGATGGATACTGAGAAACATCCGATTAATGTGGAGGATCCAATCCGGGAAATGCTTGAGGACTTATTGCGAGTTTAAGTGGGTGCTCATAGTAACTAGTACTTATGGGTTATGCTATAGACTTAAGAGTTTTGATGCATGCTTGCATACGAAGGTATAGAATGGATCCCTTGTAAATATGATATGTATAGTATTTCAGCTACTGTGATGATCCTTGATAGATGTTCTGGTTGTAATGATTAATGTTTATAGAATCTTAATGTTTCCGCTACTTAGCATACTCTATTTTTGAGGAGTAGAGATCCCTAAGTCTTGTTCCTCACAGAATAAGCCTAGGAGACGAACCGTGGAATTAATTATCAGTTAATTAATTTTCGGGATGTTACAATGTGTCTAAAATTGGGTGAGCAACTCCATTTAGGTCTGGATTCATTAGAGATTGAGTCAAACACAGAAGTCCTGCCAAATAGGGTAGCTAGCGGCCATAAAAGCACTACACGCCTACAAAGAGACTCAAGCCCAAAATTTCACAAGAAAAGAAAGTCCACTTGAATGCAATTAATAGTAATTATGATTAGTTGTAATGGTAATGATAATCAAAATTTCAATAGCAACAATAATTTTAATTCTAGCAGGAATAATGATAAGTGTAGATTCAACGGTAATAATAATGATAATTTCAGTTGTACTAATTGTTACGTATTCGTCAACAAAAACAACAACAACAACAATAATAATAATGATAATAATGATAGATTTGAACGTAACAATCGGGATGAGTTAAGTAGTAACGGTAATGACATGCTCAACAATAATAGTAATGACTCGTTCAACAATAATGGTAGTGACACATTCAACAATAATAACAATGACACGTTTAGCGTCAATAGTAATATTAGGTTCGATGGCAAAAGTGTAATGACAAGTTTAGTAATAATAATAACGACAGCCTTATCCATAAAAATAATAACAACTTTAGTAACAACAATGACGACAACTTTCTCAAAAAGGATAATACAAACTTTGTTAGTAATAGTCATTATAACTTCATCAATAACAACAATAATCCGTACAAATAACAAATGTATTGTTCATGTGGGCAGTTTAAAATCGCTTTGTATATGCTATTTGCTCATCCACATGAGTTGTTATCGGATTTTCAACTCCTAATTCCAGGCGAGTTGATACCATATTCATTATTCATACATATGCGGGCGAAGCGCAATATGGGTAGGCGGCATAGCCATATATATTAAATAAATAGTTGAAAGAAGTAGAACAACCGGTGAGTTTTATTACCAAATTGAAATTGCATGTGTACAATATAGAGGCTTATAGGTGTTATAATTTTTGTCAATTTACTTGTATTGCTCAAAGTTTAAAAATAGACACATTTTTTTATATTAGAATTCAATTTATAAATATTGTATTGCCCAATGTTTAATTTGATTTGTATTTCCATATTACAATTTGCAAGTATATGTAGTTCAAACATTGGATTAAGCCTATCTAAAAAATCTCATAAAAAGCTTTAAAAAAAAGGCTATATAAATTAAGTTCATAGCTTCAAGAAAAAAAGAAGCCCAAAAGAAGTCCACAAAACAGCCAAAAATGCAAAGCGGATGTCATAGGCTGTTAGTACACAAAACTACTCATGTATGTGCCGTTATGGGCGGATTTCGAAAAGTGTGGATGCAAATGCAGATGTGGATATTAAATTTTGATCTCCACAAAGTGCGTATGCGGATGTGGAATAAGGGTATTATCCGCTCATATAGTGTGGTTTACACCCTTGTTAACAATAGGAGAAAAGTTACAATATTAATCTAAATAATCACACAAAATGCATAAAAGATTGAGTGATTCAGGAAGAGAGGATGTGACTGTTTGGTATTATAGTAGTGAGTGGCATAATCTTATATTGACGGTGGTTGAGCCTTGATGTGGTATTTTTGTGTCCAAAAATATCAATAATAAAAATAACCACTCGCAATAGGACGAATCTTTGTAGGATACGGCTATAGAGAGGGTGTCAAACCTCAAGGACTGTAGGGGTTTTGTTATCAAATTCGAAAGAATAAAATTAACTTAATTAAAAAGATATTTGATTTGATTTTCTTTAAAACTAAAGTGCATGAAAATAAAAGAGATTTAAAATAAGAGAGAGAGTGTAGGATATTGACTTCACCTCTATCCGCACAACAATAGTTAATCATAATTAATCCCAGAAATTCATTCTATGCATGTTATAAATAAACAGGAAACTACCTTATTAAAGAATAAACATAATCTATCTTCGGTTGGCACGGATCGTCCACCTAACCACTAAGATGCGGTACCACCCGTCTTCCCTAGGTATAAATTATCAAATTCTTTAACAGAATACATATAATCAATGAATAAGTGTAACCCATCTTCGGTTGGCACAGATTGTTTACCTAAATTACACTAAACTAGGGTGTAGTACAATCCATCTTCCTTAGGCATGGCCTATCAAATCTTGTTGATCATATGTTAATTAAACCCATTGTATAACCATCATTCTCATAATCACAGAAAACAATAATGATTTGAGATCAATAAAAGTAAAATACTTTTAAAGACAAGAGAAGAATTTCACAAATATTGATTTTGAAATTTAAGAACAATTGCATTTAATATGAAGAACAAAAATCAATTGTAGCAAGCCTCATAGTTATACAATCAACATGCATGAATTGAAAATTTAGAAATTAAATACAATCAAACCATTGTGCTTGGATAGGGTTACATCAACACCCCACGAAGGGGTTTAGCCGCTCATGATTTTCTAAGTTCCAAAGACAATTTACTAAATTTTTACTCTAGAAAGCGGTGTATCCTTTTTCTCAATGCTTAGAAGCCTATTTATAGGGCTTAGGAGAGTCCTAAAAGCCCTAGTAATCCTAGAAATTTCAGAGATATAAGTCAAAGTCCAATTAGGATAAAGAAAACCTAAGTTCAAATCGGAATGGGATTCGCCCAGAATTGCATTCCTATCTTGCGGAGCGATTTTGGCATTGTGACACTCTGAATTAGGAAAATGCTATTTCACAATTATTTGTATAAATTTGAGCTAGTGTTCCAGTGCTGCTTGAATCACCTCAATCAGATATTTGAGCTGAAAGTTATGGCCAAAATACCGAGACGTATGCAGAATCCAAATTTGAATCCAATCTGATTTTGACTCCAATTTGAGAAATTCCGAATTAATCCCTTTCTTTATTTGATTAAACTTAACCACAACATATAGGTCCTCTGTTATGATTAGATAAGCTTAATCACTCAAAGTGTGCTTTTAAGCCCAAAATCAATGGAATTAATTGCATCTTTATTTATAACTTGAAAACACAAAAACAAAACAAAATCAAACAAATACAACGCTAAGGAATTAACATATGCAAATTAAGGGGTTTGAATGTGAAACATTCGGTGCTTATCAAGCCTTCGGCAAATGTTGACTCATGTATGATTGGAAAAGTGAGGTGTTGTTTATAGCTAAATGAGCTTTCCACCAAACTTTGTTAAAGGTATTTGTTTGGGGAAAATATACCTTACCCCCATGAAGTATTCACCAATTTTCGTTTTGACATCCAATGTTTAAAAAGTGACACTTGACCTCCACAAAGTTTCAAACATTAACAAAAAAGCCCATCCATTTATTTTGGCCGTTACTTTGGACGGAAACCAAGTCACGTGTGTGGCACGTGACACTTTTCAACCAAAAAGTTTGAAAATGCCCTCGGGGGATAAAGTGTAAACATAAAAAAAAAAATTAAATTGAAAAAAAATTACTACACTAAAACAAAAAATTCAGGCTAATTACCTTTTTAGTACTAAGGTTCTCACTTTTTTTTTCTCACCTAGATTACAAATCGTATAATAGATGGTACATGACTTATGGGAAAAGACCAACTTAGTACTTCCGTCACATTCTGTTAGCCCAAACTAACGGACTGCCACGTGTCACCCCCCAAAAAATGCCACATGTCCTAAAAATATTTGGCACCACATGTCCTAAAAAAAATGCCAATTTGGCGCCACATGTCTTACAAAATAAAAATAATTAAAAAAAAAATCAAAAAAGATAAACCCTAAAAAAATTGAAAAAATTATGGGGTGGCCAGGCCACCCCTTTTGGCCTTTGGGGGTGGTTTCGGCCACCCCCACACCATCCCTAGGGGTGGCTCAGCCAGTTATTAAACCAGTTTTTTTAAGAACATGTGGCATTTCTTGGGGGTGATACATGGCAGTCCATTAGTTTGGGCTAACAGAATGTAACAGAGGTACCAAGTTGATCTTTTCCCATAATTCAGGTACCATTTGTGACACGACTTGTAGCCTAGGTGAGAGAAAAAAAAAAAAAAAAAAAAAAAAAAAGAGTAATTAACCTGAACTTTTTTGGTTGAAAAGTGTCATGTGCCACACATGTGACTTGGTTTCCGTCCAAAATGACGGCCAAAATAAATGGATGGGCTTTTTCGTTAACATCTGAAACTTTGTAGGGGTCAAGTATCACTTTTTAAACATTGGACGTTAAAACGAAAATGGGTGGATACTTCATTGGGGTTAAAGTGTATTTTCCCCTATTTGTTTTCTAGATTTTTCCTTAGATTGGAAAATATATGGGAATAATATGGATGAAATGAGAAACTTACTATTTCTCCCTTTATGTATGCCATGCATGGAAGTTTAGACAAATCTCCCTTGTATGTTGGAACATGTATGTCCAACAGTAGAAAGAGTAAGAATAAGAAAGAGTTTTCATAGATAATATAGATAAGATGCGAAACTCTCTCTCTCCCTCTCTGGTTGTTAGCTTAAAAGGTTGGACCGATCCTCTTATGTGGTTAGAAAATGTCTTTCGAGCAATAGAGAGAATAGGAGGAGAAATAGAATTTTTATAGATATTATGAATGAGCAAGATGCTCTTTGTTTGTGGTGATTTGTATTATGGTGGGTGTGTTATGTTAGGTTGTGTTTTTTGAAAGTTTTAATAAAGGTTTTGGCTTGAATGCCAAAAATGTGAAGTATATTACCCAATATATAGAATTGTACAGTTAACGTAAAACTTATCTGACAGTTACAATACATAAAATAAATACATGATAGTTTTCTAATAGTTATCAATGTGAAATACAAGATGAGATAACGTTATCTAAGGTTTGAATTTGAGTGTTGCAACTGATTTGGTAACTGCGGCTGAGCTCATGACTTGGTTGATGATTCAAACTCTTCAATAGAAGGTTTATCTCTAACAGTTGCCACTCAAGCTAAGAAGAGGTTCAACCATCTTAAGCTTGTCACATAGCAATGAAAACTGAGCTGATGTGAGACCCTTAGTGAAAATATCAGCCAACTCATCATGAGTAGAAATAAATTAAGCA
The DNA here is from genome assembly GCF_965113065.1 of Corylus avellana. Lineage (NCBI taxonomy): Eukaryota > Viridiplantae > Streptophyta > Magnoliopsida > Fagales > Betulaceae > Corylus > Corylus avellana. Next base: position 9,764,466 of record NC_142497.1, read on the forward strand.
ATGATATCCTTATTGACAACTTTTTTCCTTAACGAAATGGTAATCCACATCAATGTGCTTGGTGCGACCATGATAAACCGGATTGGATGCAAGAGCAAGAGCACCAGTATTGTCACATCATAGCGTAGGTGGAATTGTCAATGGAACATGTAGATCTTTAAGTAACATCCGAATCCAATAAACCTCAGCTATAGTAAATACCATAGCTTGATATTATGCTTCTGTGCTAGAATGAGCAATAACGGGTTGTTTCTTGGCACACCATGAGACAAGACATGGCCCAAGAAAAATACCCATGGTGGATCGTCTGCTATCCGGATCCCCAGCCCAATTAGAATCACAAAGGCTTCTAAGTTAAGAGAACCTCTACGATAGAATAGGCCATGACCAACACTGCCTTTAAGATATCTCAACACTCCCTTGACAACAATCCAATGCAAAGAGGTTGGGGAATGCATAAATTGACACAGCCCAGCCATGTGACTGCAACTAGGATATCACCCAGCCATGCAACCATGGCTGGGTTGAGTGACAACCCTCAACCCCAACCATTTTTTTGAATAATAATAATAATAGTAATAATAATAATAATCTAAAGGGTATATATTTTTATTTTATTTTTATTTATTTGACAAAAAATACTACGAAATTCTCAATTTACAAATAATCAAAGCTTGTGTTTTGATTTCATAAATTGGAAACTAGAGTCTCAATGTCATAAAACATGAAAGCAAGAGGTGTAATTACTACTTCCTGGCTCCGGCGATCAACTACTTCCTCGGGAGGCCTACCCACCTCCTCGTGAGGCTTACCCACCTTCTTGATAGGCATACCCATGTTGTGCAAAAATCTACCTAAATTAATAGGTAAATAATTGTATGTTTTACCTGCAAGTGCACAAGGTCAACATGGTAGTATAGGGTGTAAGTACAAGATCATTCCCACGAAGATTGCTGAATTTATGTTTAAAAATAGATTCCTTAAGCAAAAGCAAAATAAAGATTGATTGTTGAAGTGATGATAACAAAGGGTAGGGCTTTGATATCCACCACTAATTATATTAAGCTAATATATCAATATGCTAATGCTTTGATCAAGTTATGCATATTTAATGTTTGCCAACCTAAGGGCATGGGTGTATACTCCTTAAGCTATTGATTTCCCTAAGCAACGAGTTAGGCATGGGTGTATACTCTAACTCTTTTCTTTCCTAAAGGATTTAGCATGGTAAATACTAAGTTGTTCTTTAGAAAAACATATGTTCTATGAAAATCGACAAACACACGAGGCTTAGGGCATGGGTGTATACTCCCGGTTCCCCATGTTGATTAACCCAAGAATCGCGGTGTGGATTCTTTTGTTACTTAAGTTAAACCCAGGACTCGGTCATCCAAATTGATCTAACTAACGAGTCCATACCACATGCACATGTTGATCATGCATACACATATGAGGAATTCATGCAAGCAGGTATTAATCAAGTTAAATAGCACAACATGATCATCACAAGGCGTCAATATTGAAATATTAATTTAACATAACTAGGGCTTCAATCTAGCCCTACTAAGTAAATTACCTACACATAAAGTTGATGTTAAACATCTTCAAAAATAAAATAAAAGAAAGGAAAGAATAAACCCGAGACTTGACTTGAGAGCTCCTATTATTCTCCCTTCTCCAAGCCTGTCTATTCTAAAGGCTTAGGAGTCTATTTATAGGCTTTAGAAGTCCTTGGAAAAGTAGTAAACCCTAGGGATTTCGTAGGGTTTCAATCCTATTACAATTTGGAGTTTGAAAAACCCTAATATGGAAATAGGGACATTCTAGCCGCCACTTGGGATGCCTCCTGCGCATGGGTGCGATCGATCGCAACCCGTGTGCGCTCGATCGCAGGTCTGCGTTCGATCGTTCTTTTGGCTTGCGCTCGATCGCTCCTAGCCTGGCTCGTGCAGTATCTTCTCTAGTATTGCGCTCGATCGCAGGTACCCTGTGATTGATCGCAGTACCAGGGAGCTCCAATTTTTTCCATCTTCTCTTTTTGAGCCTAAATCACCCGGTTTTACTTCACTTTCTTCCAAAAGCATGTAAAAACATCAAAAACACAAAAATGAAATAAAATGGTCTAATTAAATACGACCAAAGGATTAGAACATGCAAGATAAGGGTTGAAAATATGAATATTTTAGCACTTATCAACCCACCTCCTCATGAGGCTTACCCACCTCCTTGCGAGGGTGACCCACCTTCTTGTGAGGCCTACCCACCTCCTTGCGCGGGTTACCTACCTCCACGTGACCCACCTTCTCATGAGGCATACCCACCTCCTTGCGAGGGTTACTTACCTCCATGTGAGGCTTAACCACCTCCTTGTGAGATTCTCCTCTGCCATGTGTGGCAACTTTAGTTTGTTTTTCCTCTTCCTCCACCACGCCCAACCTCTATTTTTTCTCTATTTGTAGATGTGATTGTAAATCTGTTGTAGATCTGGTTCTTTTCCTCTCTTTTTTTGTTCTTCCCAGCCACACTGCCCCTCTACCATTTCTCCCTTGTCTTTATTGATATCCCTGATGTTCATATTCTTGAGTTTCATCATGTAAGGGATCAACTGATGATTATGTAGATTTCTTGGAAGTATCTTTTCTGATAATGTTGAAGAAATACACCTAAAGAGAAAGGTAATCTTTCTTGCTTTGTTCCAACACCACTGTTAATATTTCAGCCGTGGTTGCTCACACCTTCTCTCAGGAATAGTCCCAATGAAATTTTCTGTTGTGGATCTCTCTCTCTTACACACACCCCCCCGCTCTCCCAATCTCTGCTTTTATTATGTGAATCATTTATCTGACTATCTATGAATCACTTATAGGGACTGTGATCGTCTGGTGAGAGGAATAGTCCCCACTTATCTATGAAACTATATATGAAAATTTTGGCTTTGAAATTGTAGGGGCATGGTTAGTGCTCCGAAATCTGGTGTGGAGATAGAACGAGTTAATTAGGATGCTCATCAGCTTTCTTGCTTAGTCTATTTTGACTCCCCGTACAATCCTTCATTGATTTCTTGTGTTTATGCACCTTATTTGCTTCATAGACATGCTGGTTTTTTAGATCAATTAGTAGATATTAGTAACTCATTTGGGGGTTCTTGGTTATTATTAGGAGATTTCAACTCTATTCTTTCTCCTACGGAGAAGCTTGGGGGAAGAACCTATAGCTCGCAATCCCATCGACTATTTGACGATTTCGTTGATTTGAACGGACTAATTGACTTGGGTTTTATAGGGAATAAATTCACTTGGAGTAATCATCGATTGGTAGTGCTAATATCAGAGAAAGATTGCAAAGAGGTTTGGCCAATCATAAATTGGTTCACATCTTTCCTAATTCACTAATTAATCATGTGCCAACTTCAAACTTGGATCATTGTCCTATACTTTTGTCTACTAGGGGTACTTACCAGCATCGTCAAACAGTCGATGGGATTGAGAGCTATAAGTTCTAAAACCTTTCAGATTCGAAGCTTTTTGGACTAGAGATTTATCTAGCCATGATGTGGTGGTTGTGGCGTGGCTACCTGATATCGATGGCTTTCCTGCTTTCTCTCTTAGCAAGAAGTTGAAAAGCACAAAATCGGCCTTCGAGGTTTGGAATCATCAACATTTTGGCAAGATACAGTCTCCGATTAAACTTTTGATGAATGAAATTGCCTAAATACAAAACCTTCCTCATTCCCTGGCTAATGCGGTGTAACGCCCCCAGAACTAGCCTTGGCCAGCCTGGCAGGGTTACTGGCAATTATTCCAGTTAAACCAACTTGTGGCTAAATGAGGAATCGCCCCTCTAAGCATTATCAGAGTTAATGCATAGAAATGTGAAATAAATCTAAGAATCTATAAACATTTTAGTACAAGTATAATCCTTAAAATTAAAGACATGGAGCAACTAACAGTAATATAAGGCAAACCTGATAACTTTATGAGGGATCTTAATAGAAAAGTTGTGGTGGCAATCGCGTCACTCCTGGATTCTAGTGACAAGCTTCCTACAAAGGTAATAACAACGTAAGTCTAACGACTTAGTAAGTAAACCTCACAATTTGGTATAACATAAGCTCATTATTAAGCAGAAATAAACGTGCTGTTTTGGTAAACATTTAAAAGAGGTGTTGTCTTCGTTAATACACCTTGAAAATATCGTTTAGTTTGATAAAGGGTGATGTACTCTCAACGGCAATCGCTCAAGTATTTTAATGCAGAAAAACTAGTGTTTTATAGGTCATAACTCTCATTTATGGTATACTCGATATATTACCCCTTCTCAGCAAGGTTGGCGCTATCCCGAGGGACCTGTAATACAATGCCGGTGCCGCAGCCATTATATGCTACCGTCCACCAATAGCAGCTCGACCAAGTCCGACCTCGGGTGGCCCACGCTACTAGTGATGTCCATCCTATAATGACCAACTATTTGGCAATGGCTACGCCGGTCACAAAAACCACGGGATCCAAGGCTCACACACACACACTTGACCATAGAATGAAGTCTATATATTAAGCTCATGGCCATTATTCCGCACGTACCAATGTACCATGTTACACGATGCATCTTATCAACTAGTTATTAAAATAGTTACCAAGTTATTACAAAAAAGTAGACATGCTCATATCATACGTGTAATCAGTCAACTGACATATCCCATGTTTTTAAGGAAAGTGTTCATAAGTGGTCACTTACCTCATACGCTCGCTTAAGTTTTTCAACATCGCAAATCCCTGCTTAGGGCTATAAATGAGCCGAGCTCGGGCAAGTTGGAGGTGTCCAGGACCGGCTCACATGTACTGTGTAGACGAGCCGAGCTCGGCTCGGCCTCGTGATGAGCCCTAAATGGTGGGCTCAGCCCGGCTCGCTGACATTAAAATCATGTGCGAGCTCGAACTCGAGCTGGTCACAACCCGAGCCGAGTGTCTTATCGGGCGCTCGGCTCGCTCAGCTCGTTTAAATATTAAAAAAAAATGGAAATGGAAAAAAAAAAATCGTGAAATTAAATTCTTAAAAATCCAATTCCAATTTTCAAAACTAAGTTTCACCGTTGGAATTTAGAAATAAAAACAATAAAAAATCAAATACAATTAACCAAATTCCATTAGCCCCATATTCATTACAAAACTGTCAAAAAGTAAAACCAAACAAATTTATGATTACAATATCTTTTATCATTCACTTAACCCTTCTAAACAATTTCAATTTACAAATATTACCTTATAAATTCAAGGCTAAGCCTTCAATTTATGTATTGAAAAAATCCAAGGCATTTCCAATGATGGCATTGGTACATCACAACCACTATAGTCTACACCAGTTACAAATTACAAATTACAAATCAAATATAAAAACTGCAAACACAACACAAGATTGAAACCTACAAGCTACAAATGCAAAAATCAAACAACTTGTAACATACAACCTGCAACCTGCAACACAGAGTCCACAAGTTCCAACATTTGACATTGTCAAGCAACTAAATTAGATGGAGCCAAATTTTCAAAGCTTATCAGACTAATAAATCTATTCAATCTATTCTAGTGATGAGACCAATCCTAAGCAGGCTAAGCACCCCCCCCCTCCCCCCCCCCCCCCCCCCCCTCCCATATGCCCAACGCCAAAAGGGAAAAAAAAAAAAAAAAAAAAAGGACCCAGAATGTATAGTATTTTGGATGAAAAAGATAGATCCAATAAATAATCAACCATTAAATATGCAAAAGATCATTCCATCAATATTACCTTGAAATTATAGCAGAAGCAATGTGAGGTACCACAATCGCATTCTTCATGTCAACAAGCCCATGTTTCATATAGGTTTCATCCTAATACAACAACAATGATAGATGAAATAATATATGACTTGATTCACTTGAAGATAACTTTTAAACCTAATTTCAAGAGGCAAAAGGTGTGGAGGTTACCTCAAAAAAGAAAATGTTCGTTTAGATCTGACCTTCTTTATTATTGTGAGTCTTTCGTTGTTGACCAGATGATAATTAAGTGGTTTTCTCCAAGACTGGATGAAGACTTATCTACAGAGAATGCCGAACACATCTGATTTTACTTAAACCTAAAATCCAACTTCAGATAATGAAAGCTCATTAAATTCTCAGCATTGATTCCTACCACATTTGCCTCACGGAGCACCTCTTCCATGGAGGCAGCTCTTTTCCATGTCACTAGTTTTTCACCATTGGCTTTTAGGAACTCAGCATAAGCTGCAATTTAGGAACATATAATATAATCATGAGCCTAAAGGAGTATAGAGCTTATTAACATCAATGGTTGACTAAGACATGCATGTAACAAACTTTTCTAGGCGTGTGGGTTGATAAAGATCATAGTAAATTAGGTTCATCTTGAGTTCTTCAATCTGTTATGGTGGAACAAATATACTCCCATCAGCAAAGCAAAATATATTCTAATTCAAAGTTGATTAGTCACAGTCATAATCAACTCAAAAATTGTATAGATCAGCAAGGAAAGAAACATTGATAACATCAAAATGAAAACCTTCCAAAAGTAAGAAGTAAAAAGACTTGAAGGATTGAGGAACTTTTTAATTAGTATGATTTCCAAAGCATAAATCATTTAATACTTGTCCCAATGTTGTGTTATATAACAGATTGCAAAAAGACAAGTATCTATGATACATTGGCTTTTTTATGTTAACAGCACACAAATATATGATAAACTTTCTTCACTGTAAACACTATAAAAACCCACGATTCAAAGCAATCATTTCTAGCAATCAAGTTTGATGACTCTTGATGGATGATTGCTGGACTAATCAACTTAGCCATTAGGCATCCAACATATTCAACTCGGTGAGGCAAATTGACACAAGGATTTAATAGATTCAATTTGAAATTTTAGAAAATAAGGAATTACCATCATTTTGGCATAAGCAGATCCAGTACAACCCCCACCAATGACCCCAACTATTTGTCCTTTAAGCAACTTTCCCACATACCTAGCAGAAAACAAATGTATCCAAACCCAATATCTGGACGAACATTGTAGACCCATAATGTATAGTATTTTGGATTAAAAAGATAAATCCAATTAATAATTAATAAATAAATATGCAACTACTTTGGCCAACAAATCTTTAAATAGGAAGTCAAACATCAAATATGCAATAATATTATCATCTCTAAAACTTAATACAAATGTAAAGTTGCAAAAGTAAAGTTGGTAAGAGTCGTAAGACAATCTGTCAATCTCCATTTCAGCATCCAGCCTTCACCTAGGGTTTTAAAAAAACAATATATATTTAGTATTTTGTAAATGAAAAATATGCGATAATTATTAAATACGAAGTCATACATTATCTCACAAAAAAGAGCTTCAAGACTCCAACAAAATCATATTGTTCATCAAAATTTCCGAACCAAATACATAGTGGTAGTAGTGCATTTATATTACAAATTGAAAATAGTTTTAAAACTTAATTAACAATTTGTCTGACAGTAACAAAAGTAAAGAGTTAGGGTATCATTGGTAAGGTAATCTCCTCCATGTCATCTTCCACCTAAGGTAAAAAAAATAGAATTAGAAAAATATGGGTAGTACCTTGTAACTTCAAATGAAAATAACAATTTTCACAAAACATAATTAATACTCACATCACTCGTCCTTTTTAGCCTATCTAATTCCCTGACCCAATCTTCCCCACATACCAACATTTGCACAGTTTCTGGAGATAATGAAGCTCTGTAAGGATTAATTATCCTTCCACCAGCAGTAAATGTGGACTTTGAACTCACAGTGGTAATTGGAGTTGACAATACATCCTTGGCCAAAATAGACAAAATGCGATACTTAAGTGCATTTGCTTAAAACCAACCTAATGCATTAAACTCAACACCCTTTTCACAAATGAGTACATTCACCTCCAAATATACTTGCAATTATGTTTTAATGGGCTGCTACAATGTTTCAGCGCTTCGGACAAATGAGTCATACAAATCCACACCACTTTGGACATTGGCTGCACTAACCGAACCACTACTTGAAGAGCTCTTTGGAGCATTGCATTGTGAATTTTGTTCCATAATATTTGAGTTATATTCTAAAACATAGTCGTTATACAACTCATTCAAAACTGAAATGAGAAGATCGATATTCGTTTTAGCATTCCCATCTCGGTAGATTATAGGGTAACAAAATCGTATCAAAGTCATCTTATACCTTGGGTCCAACACAACAGCAACTCCCATTAATAAGTTGAACTCTCCCCAATACTTCTCAAACTTCACATTCATTTTACGTGCCATTGATTGAATGTACTCATTCGGATCTCTACACTTTGTATTCAAGATGTCTTTCATCCTCCACACTTGAGAGAGGAATAAGTTGGAAGTAGGGTAGTCACTTCCCGATACAATGTTTGTTACTTGGTTGAAGACCCCCAATAATTGGCACACATTCTCAATTTGTTTCCAATCTTCATCTAATGGCAACCATTGAAAACAAGAATCCATGTATGAATACATGGGAAATGCCTCTTTGAACTCAAGTGCTGTAACCAACATCAAATATGTACTATTCTACCAAGCGGGTACATCAAAGAATAATTTCTTGGAAGGCAATTGCAATCACTTTGCAATTTCAACAAATTTAAGCAACCTTCCCTCTGATGCAACCAAGTACTTAATTCCATCTCTTATATGGTCAACTATCATAGTTACCTCACTAAGTCCATCTTGCACCAACAAATTAATGTGGGCACAACAATGCACATGAAACAATTTACCATCAACCGGCAAAGTCTTTCTTAAATTAAATACATCTCTTAAGGTCTTCAATGTTGTATCATTCGGTTTTGCATTGTCAACCGTAATTGAAGATATTTTATTCTCAATACCCCATTCTTGAAAACTTTTCTATGGTGCATCTACGATAAAATACCCGGAGTGTGGTGGCGGAACATTGAAAAAATTCAGCACACGCGCCTATTTACACACCACTCGGAATCAATGTAACGACAAGTTACTACCATACCTGAAGACTTTTGACGTGAAGTCCACATGTCGGTTGTGATGTTAATTTATTGAACCCCTTTCAACAAAGTCTCCAATTTTCGCTTCTCATTGTTGTAAGTGGTAAAACAATCTTTCTTTGCAGTAGCCCAAGTAATTCTTTCCCAATAGGGCGTTAGCGTCTTAACAAACTTATTAAAAATAACATGCTTCACAAGTGCAAAAGGGTACTCATGAAACATCATCATATGGGAGCACATCTCTCTTGACTTCCTTTGATCATAGCGAAAATTAGAGATTGTACCCACACCATCAACCTCTTTACTATCAATTGTCAAAAGCTTTTGCTTATTCTTGGCACCATTGAATGACAAACAATTTCTCAAGTGCCTACCAAGCGTACTTGTACAACTTGATTTGGATATGGTGAATGTCTTCTTACACCAATTACATTGGTGCTTGTTCACACCATTTATTTTCACCTCAGTACAATCTTTCCAAACCTTAGAAGTTTCTCCCTCTTCTTTTTTTGATAAGCATCCAATGGATCTTCTTGATTAACAACTTCATTAGAGGCAGAATCAACAACCGAGTCCCCAATTTTTTCTGAGTCAGCAGCAGTAACATAATGAATCCTCATTTTCATACTCTTCTACCTCAACTGGTTCAAGGTTGTTCACATCTTCCTCCTCCATCTCTTCTAAGATATTATAGTCTGTATTCTTAGAAAAAGATAGGGTTAGAAGATGAACCAAAAATTGACTCACAATATGAACCAGAAAGCATAAACATTAAGCATAAATCAGAGCATAAACAAAAACATAAATCATTTAGCAGAAATCAGAGTAGAATCATAGCATAAATGTTTAAAGATAAATGTTAGAACATATCTTCGAATAACTGGGTCTGACAAGGATATAAAATATCATTACATCCTAGTTCCTAATGAAAAACAGATCAGAAACACATTAAAAATTGATATTCGTTCTTTCAAAATTATGTAAAACAACTTCTTGGACCCAAATAAAAAAGGCATCATTCAAACAGATCCTAGAAACAATTGACATCAGAAATAATTCAAGAACATCATCCCACCGATTTCAAAAACATAATAATAAAAATTAAAACCATGTAGAATTTCAAACAAGAACTTGAACAAAAAAGACCGGCATCAATCAAGAAATTTTAAAGATTTAACCAAAACCCACTTTCCAAATTTCAATTCATACATTAAAACAACTACAAATTTCATAACAAATAAGAATAACCTTAGAGTCACAGAGTCAGTATGTTGTTGTATCTGGATGCAGGTTTGTGGCTTGCAGTTGCAGATTCGACAATTAGGATCAAAGAGGGAAAATTTTAACAGCTATCCCTGAAAGATTGAAAATTAAAAAATCACGTTAACATTCAAGCTTAGATATACTGAAAATTGAACTCCAACTAGAAATAAAATGATACGAAAATCAAAGAAAAAATTTAACATAACTGCAGCTTGAAGTCTTCTTGAAGAATCGAGAGATATTGTGGGGGTTCTCGATTCAGACCATTCAGAATACTCTTCCTCTCAATTTTGTGTGGAAGAAAATTGAGAGCATAATAAGGGACTAGCCAAATGGGGAAACAAGAAACAGCCACACCTAAATAAACCAAATCAATAGACTGAAAGTTGTACTGACGAATGACGATGATGAGTAACATATTAATCAGATAAAGAGTTTTGTTTGCCTCTTCCATTGGCGTGTGTGAGGAGAGAAAGGTACAAAATCAGATAAATGGCGGCGAGATGGGATAGGTAATCCTTCCTTTATGTATTATCTTTTGGCCGTCTGGTTCTAACTTGGCGAGAAAGGTTTTGAAACCCCTTAGAATCTCAAAACCAAATTGTTTAGATGGCTTAGAAGCCATTAGATCAAATGCTAGAAACCCTAGAATGAAAATCAAACCATTGAATTTCCTTTCTTTGATAACAAGTAGTTAAAAGGGAGCCATTGCATTGAATGCAAGGCATTAATTGCTTCAAAAATCGTGTGAGTACTTCACGTTGTTCACGACGAGAGACAGAGTTGCTGATTTTTTTTCCTACATGTATTCACATATAAAATCGACATATAAGTTGATCCTCACCGTTTAGTATTTATTAATTAATTTTAAGTCGTCAGATTATATCAAATAAAGAGATTCTATAAAAAATTAAAGCACCATATAATTTCCTTTAGACAAAGTGTTTTATAGTTGTATTCCATATTCTGAAACAAACGGTTACGATTGGAAGATTAGAAAATTGAACGGCCAGGTTGACACCCAGAAATGAGGGATTTTCTCCCTCATGGGCCCACATGTAAGCCATTCAAAAATCGAAACTTCTTTAAAATTTAATCTCCTATACACGCGTTATTGTGAGATCTACGCTTTGTAATTCGATGCAATCATCCTGAACGTACATCAAATTTTGATTAAATCCTAGTTGTTGAAATTTATGGAAGACAGTATGCATTCCAATATACAAAGTGCTGTATATATAGCTATAAGCCTATAACTCACTCACTTCAGACATGTCACACATCACTAAGCTTTAAATGTATTTTGTTTTTTTTTTTTTTTAAATGGTTTAAATTGTTTAATATCTTTAAATGTTTAAATTTAATTATCTTTTTAGTATAATTAGCCAATTAGGGACTTAGGGTTGAAAAAAAAAAAAAAAAGATTTAATTTATAATTGTGTTAGTATAAATTGCTTAATTGTTTATAATTTATTTTATTTTTTTTCAAAATTCAATATGTTGAAGAAGAAAAAAACTAATATTAACAATTTCATAAGTTAGAATATATACTAACTAGTCTACTACATTTTATGACCAAAAAAAAAAAAAACTAGTCTATATATATATATATATATATGTAAGATTAATACTAACTATAAAATAAAAGATCTTAGTTGATGATTAAATGAAAATCGTTTGATCTTCATGCAGTGATGGACATGCGGGACATGAGGTGGCCGCGAGCCACCCCAAGGGCTGTTTGGGCCACCCCTAAACCCTAGGGGTGGCTAGCAACCACCTCTTGGGTGGCTAGGGGTGGCCTATGGGCCACCTAAAACCACCTCGGGGGTGGTTGCCCAGCCCCTTGGGGTGGCCAAGGGTGGCTTCCGGCCACCCCTTCTATTATTTATTTTTTAAAAAAAAAAAATTAATTAATTTTTTAATTAAATTAACAAAAAATTATTATGCTGATGTGTCAAAACGGTGTGTTTCAACCAATCTAACGGCAGTTAAAAAAATTTGACGATAAGGATTTTCTTGGCATTTCGATTGGCACAGGGAGTAAATTGTCGAAGAAAAAAAAAAAACTTAGTGACAAAAAAATTTTGGCGTGCTTACCCAAGGTGTTTTGAAATAATTTCCCTTTATTTAAATATTGTCTAAAGAGTAATTGTTTTTTGAACACTATCTAGATAGTAATTTCTTATATTGATCTAACGCTTATACTAGGTGAATAATTGGTTATACTCCTCATATATGAAAATTCAATAAGTCATGACATTCAAATAAAAAATTTTAATGCAAGTGGCTGAGTGAGTTTTTTTAAATTATACTTTATTAACACTTTTTATGACTGATCCTTTATGGAATGATTTAAGGACTTGAACCATGAGTTGGAAAATCATGAAATTGGAAAAGAGGATAATTTTCGATTGAGACTTTCCATCTTTGGATCATTTAATAATTTTTATTTTTCCATTTTGAACTATGAGACTTTCAAAAATTGAAGGTTGAAGAAGATACGAAGATACTAGATAGCATAGTATTGATTCAATTTTTAATGGTTTAATGCTACGAATTGAATACTATTGATTTTTTTTTTTTTAATAAATTGCGACGTGTGGCGCGAATTCATTTTTTTTAAAGGCTAAACTGGTTTTTTAAGACATAATTTTTTAACATTAATGAACCCATCACTTTTTAAGAGTGCAAAACTACGTCGTTTTTTAGTAAGAAAGAAATGGTTAAACAATTGTTTATGTGTAAAACAAAGTCGGTTTAAAAATTGGTAAAAAACAATGGTTTAAAAAATGGCTAAGAAATTACATACATGCCAGTTTAATATACTGAATAAGAAACCCTAGCCATCTCTTTTCTCTCTAGCCGCCAGAGAGAAAAGCGAAACCCTTTAGCCACATAGGGGAGGAGGGTTGGCTGTTTGGCAGCCTCCCTCCTCCCCTCGTCCTCCTCGCTTCGTTGCTAGCTATTTACCTGATGCCCTAGCCCCCATGCCTCCTCTCTTCCTCTTCCTTGCCGCTCATTTCCCCCTTCATTTTTCTCCCTTTTTGCCCCTTCCCTGCCGCTTTTCTTCCCCCGCTTTCATTTTCTGCAGCGGGCTCCTTGGCCTTGTTTTGGCTCTTTGTGGGTTCGGATTTTGTCTGTGGTCGCCGCCGACCAGTGTCGCCGCTTCACTGCCCACTATTAGGGATTTCTTTCATGCGTCTCCACTACGTCGAGCTCCCACGCCCCTTACGCGACAGTTTCCGACCTGCACTGGTCCGGCTCCCTTCCGGCTACCGTCTTCCCACTTTGTGCTCTTTTTCCTTATTTTGGTGGCTCCTTGTTGTTTTTTCTTTTTTTCTTGTTTGTGGTTGTTTTCAGGTCCTGTTTTGCCGGTCTTCTCCGCGCTTGTTCGCTGCCCACCATCCACTGTTGGGCCTTTCGACGCGTCCTCGCTACGATGAGCTTCCAACACCCCTTCAGTTTTTGGTTCCCGGCGTGTGCGTGATCGAAGTGTGCTGTTTTTTTCTTGTTTTATTTCCCTATTATGTTGCTTCTTTAAGATGTATTTGTGTTTTGGCGTGTGTTTTTTCCCTGTATTGTTTAATTTTCATGTTTTGTTCAGTTTGTAATAAGGCTCTTTCCCCTCTCACTCGATCTATGTCGCCTTCGGATTAATTAGTTTTGGTCCAGGCCTTTGGGTTGTGCATGTGATCATTATCCTAGTCTTCGGGTTGACGAGGAAGAGTTTCGGCATGAGAGTCTTTCCACTCTCAGGGTCGAGGAATAATTGCTATCCACGCATTTGATTGAGTCTGTCTGTCACAGATCTAGTATTAAATCTGATTTTAGTCATGGGTTAGCGGATTGGCCGTCTCAAATCTTGTACTAAATCTGGTAATCTTATAGCTTTATGCTGTGGTTGCTTCAGAGCTTTGCTCTGTGATGTAAGAGCTTTATGCTCGTGGTATTATTGAATGAAATGTTATGTTTTTCTCCAAAAAAAATGGCTAAGAAATTAAGAGAAAATGGTTAAAAAAAACGTTTGTATATACGTGTAAGTATAATTTATAATGACTTATAAGTTTATAACATACATTTGAATTAAGTCTTTAGGTACTTAAATTATTGTATTAGTATGAACTTGTATACTTATAACTTATGTCATATCATATATGTATAATTTGTTAATATTTTCTTGTATATTAACTATTCAATATAGTTATAGATTTAATTAGTTAACAACTTAACCATGTCATAATATTTCATATTAGTTACTATTTATGTAACTTGTGTTGATTAACTTACTTTATTTTTGTTTTTGTAAAAGGGAAATGATTAACTTATTTAGTAATACAAAGTTAGTAACATATATATTAACTAACAAGTATGTATATTATATATTCATATATATAATCGTCATACAAATATTAAGTAACATATAATTTTTTCTTTGTCAAAATAACCTATAGTTGATTATACTAAGTTAGTAATTTAATATATATTAACTTGGCTAATATGTTAGTTTATTAACTAACTAGTTACTAATTAGTATGTTAATAATAATATATAACACACATGTATAATAAAATAAATAATATACATAGAAGTATTGAGAAACATGTACTTAATTATATTTACTTAATATATATTGATTAACTAGATGATATGTTCATTTATGAACTAACTAGTTAGTATGTCAACTAATACATATACATAAATATTAAATAATTCATATAACATATATTATTTAATTACTAACATATATATATATATATATATATATATATATGAACGAGCTAACGAGTCGTGCTAACAAGCCGGTTAAAGTCTTAAACGAGTCGAGCTCACGAGTCCCCATCGAGTTTGATTGAGCGAGTCGAGTATGTATCACTAACTAATCAAGTGGGTTTTAACAGTAATGAGCGGGCTTGTACAATGTCGAGCTCTAGTTCAGGTCAAGCTTAACCGAGCGGGTATCGAGCGAGCTGTCGAGTTGTATTAGATCGCTTACACCCCTCCTGCTATAACGAAACACAACTCATCGTTGTAAGTTGTACTAGAGAATTCTACGAGGGTCCATCTAACTAAAAAGGGCTGCTAAAACCTTTGGACCACATTTTGGGCAAAGGGGATGTGTGACCTGTTCTCTGGGCGAGCACTCGTTCCCTAGGGCAAGCGTTTGGCTAGGGAGCTATGGTTCAGCCAAAAGCCTTTAAAATGGGTCTTAGGCTTCTATCTAAAGCTATTGGTTGGTATTTCTCTTCCTAGACTCAAAATAAACACAAATACCACAAGAAAACACAACACAAAGAATCAAAGAGGTGTTTAAAAGCCTTTGAAAACATTTCTTCCTCTTCTTAAGAAATAGGCACTTTCAAGTGCAAAACATAATGTCAAGCAACTTCAAAGAAAACAAAGGTGGGTTGAAAGCTTTTCAAAAGCATTTCTAATAGAGTGGGTATCATAACTTCTTTAAAATCATAACATTAAGAGAGTAAAAACAACACTTGGGAAAGCTTAAAAGTTCTAGATATTACCAACTAAGCTAGCAACAAAACACAAAAAGGGTGTAAGGGGTTACTGATAAGTGCTAAAATATACATATTTTAGCCCTTTAATTTAAATATGTTAGGCTCTTCGTTTTGTTATTATTTGATGTTTTACTTTATTTTTGTGTTTTCTTATGTTTTTAGGGTTTTTGAAGAAAGCTAGTGTTTCTAGCAAGCTTTAGACTTAAAAGACAAATTAGGAAAAAGTTGTAAGCCACAGGATCGATCGCAGCCTAATCTAGGCTCGAGCGCAAGACAGCCAGGGCTGAGCGCACCAGCGCTCGATCACATATAAAACTAGGCATGATTGCAGGATGCACACGAGCGCCCAACACAAGGATCTAGCGCACTTGCGTGGTCCAGATGCAAAAAGAGTCCTTTTCCACTTCAATTTAGGTTTACTTTATCCTACTTGTACTAGGAAATAAACCTACGATTTTACTAGGTTCTCTAGGGCTTCTAGGGTATTTCAAAGCCTATAAATAAACCTCTAAGCCTCTAAAAAAAAGTTTGGAGAAACAGACACAAGCTCCAAAAAAAGAACTGAAGGCTAGATCAAGAGGAGTTTGGGTTTTTCTTCTCTTCCACCTTTTATTTTTGTTATGCAGTTAGTATTTTACTTAGTGCTAGATTGAAGCCCTAATCATGTTTGTTTAGGATTACAATATTGGCCCCTTTGCTACAATTATCTTTTGGATGTTTAATTTGATTAATTCATGTTTACTTGAATTCTTCATATGAATATGTTTGATCATATGCATGTGTTTGGATTTATGCTATTTAAGTCAATTTAGATGACCGAGTCCTAGGCTTAATAAAGTGACAAAAGAACCCAATCATAGATTCTTGGGTTAATCAACCTGGGGAACCAGGAGTAAATACCATGCCCTAAGCCTGTGTGATTGTCGATTTCCATAGATCTATGCTTCCTTAGAAAACAACTTAGTAGATACCATGCTAAGCCCTTTGGGAAAGAAAAGAACTAGAGTAGATACCATACCTAGTTCGTTATTTAGGAAAATTAATAGCTCAAGGAGTAGATATCATGCCCTTAGGTTGACAAACATTGGATATTTAGATATAATTGAAATATTGGCATATTGTTAATCTTATTTAAGCATTGTTAGAGGTGGATTTCAAAAGCTTAATCATTTTTAGTTTTAGTATTTCTTTTATTTTATTTCTTTAATAATATTTAATCTGTGACAATTGTTTTAAACCCATTAATTAAATAGGAAATTACATTCTAAGCATAATTTACCAATCCTTGTGGGAATGATCTCGTATTTGCCTGCTATACTATCGTTTGATCTTGTGCACTTGTGAGTAAAATGTACCAAATACTGCCTATTAATTTAGGTAGTATTTGGCATAACAGTTACCTCAACAAGCAAGTCTCCCAAGAGTGCTCCTTTCTCCAAGGTTACTCACAAAGCTCACACAAACTCAAATGATAAAGTGATAGGGTTTCTATAAGGCTCAAGGGGCAGAATGAAGACTGGGGTCGAATAGGGGTGGGGTATTTATAGGGGAAGGAAGCTGAGGGCAAAATGGGCATTTTGTCAAAAAGAAACGAGCGCTCGTGTACTGTTTACAAAAGCCAAAAATGCTTTTCAGGCGTGCTTTTTGGGTATTAACCAAGGGTCTAAAAATGGTCAACGAGCGCTCGTGTATACTATTTATACGAGCACTCGTGCACTGTTCACAAATGGCCAAAGTGTTCAGAGTACGATTTCACGAGGGTGGCGTGAGGTTCAGACAAGCGCTTGGTGTGGTCCCTGGACGAGCGCTCGTCCAATGAAGGTGGTCTTGGGCTTTTGCTTGCAAAAAGGCCCTAAAGGCTTTGGCCCATCAAAGAAGGCTTAGGGTTTTTTGTTTTGGGCCGATTTAAAAGGCTATTAATTTGTTGAGTAAGAAGTTAAAACGATTTAAAAAGTCAGGGTATTACATACAGCCAAGGAGCAATCCCTACAAGAAGCTCTGAAAGAACAGTTGCTTATGGAGGAGGTCTTATAGAAGCAAAAGTTTAGAGTACTCTAGCTTACCTGCACTTATATTAATACAAAATTTTTTCATGCTTCCACTACTTGCCGTAGAAGGTATAGTTCTATTTATTTTCTAAAAGCTTCTAATGGTAGTGTTTTGAATAGTAGAGACAGCATTGGTAATTATATGGTGAATCACTATAAGAATTTGTTCACTACTACTGCTCCAGTTTTGGATGACTCTCTTAGTGACTTGGTTGATGTGGTTGTCACTAATGAGGATAATTCTATTCTTTGCTCCATCTCTGATAAGGTTGAGATTTATCAGACTATCATTAGTCTAGGTCTTAACAAGGCCCCTGGCCTTGATGGTAGACAAGTTTATTCTACAAAACCTACTGGAATATTGTAAAGCATCAGGTTGTTGCTTCTGTGCAATCTTTCTTTCGAGGTGGTTACATGTTAAAGGCATTCAATCATACTAATATTGCTCCCATCCCCAAGATTGATAATCCTTCTCAGATGAATCATTTCCGACCTATTAGTCCCACTAATTTTAACTACAAAATCATTTCTAAGATTTTTTCCAACTGATTCAAACCTCATCTCCAAAAAATTATCTCGCCCACTCAATCAGCTTTCCTAAAAGGCATATCCATACATGACAATAATGTTCTTGCTCATGAAATCTTTCACACCATGAAGCATAAACAAGGCAATGGAGGTCTTATGGCCTTAAAATTGGATATTGAGAAGGCTTCTGACTCTATGGAATGGGATTTCCTATTGAAAATTCTTAGTCTTTTGGGATTTAATTCTAAGTGAATTGGTTGGATTCAACAATGCATCACCACTTCCTTCTCTATTTTGTTGGATGGCTCTTCTTATGGTATTTTTTATCCTACTCGTGGTCTTAGACAAAGTGATCCCCTTTCTCATTTTGTTTTCATTCTTGGGTCTGAAATTTTGTTTAGGCTTATCTTGAAGGAAGAACTTCTTAGGAATTTACATGGCATCAAAATAACTAGACAAAGTCCTCCTATTTCTCTCTTCTATTTCCAGATGACTTGATATTTTTTCTAAAGCCAAGGATAGAGAAGCCAATGCTATTTTATACTATCTTTCTACTTATTTGTATTGGTTCGGATAAAAGATTAACCTTTCCAAATCCTCCTAGTTTCTTAGCAAGAATTGTAAGTCTTCTACCATTAGTGTTATGAAAAGCATTCTGAATATTTCCCTAATCCCCTCTAAGACAAAATCTCTTGGCATCCCTCCCTTTTTTCATAAGAGTAAAAAGCTTACTTTTGTTGACATAAAAAATAGGGGTAATTACCTTTTCCACCCCATCAACTACAACGCATTATCACTTTGCCCCCAATGAATTGACAATCCTATTGCCCGACCTCATCAAACTACCATTTTGTGCCCAAAACCTCATTTCCGTCAATCAAAGGCGTTAACTCAGAAGGTCAAAGTGACAATGCGTTGCAGTTTAAGGGAGCAAAGTGACAATGCGTTGTAGTTTAAGGGAGCAAAGTGACAATGCGTTGCAATTCATGGGGGCAAAGTGACGGGTTGACCGTTTGAATTAACGTCTTTGACTGACGAAATTGGGGTTTGGGGCACAAAATGGTAGTTTGATGGGGTCGGGTAGTAGGGTTTTCCATTTATGGGGGCAAAATGACAATGTGTTGTAGTTGATAGGGGGAAAAGGTAATTACCCCTAAAAATTAAAATTTTGTCCAAAGTTTCTTGTTGGAGAACTCCTTTCTCAAGCTGCTAGGACCAACCTCATCAAGTTTGTGGCCAATTCCATTCCTTCATATATTATGTCCATATTTTTGTTGCCTAACGGTTTTTGCATGGAGCTGAATGCTATTTTGAGGAAATTCTGGTGGGGCCACAATCTCACCTTATTGGCTTGGGATAACATTTGTAAGCCTAAGTCTTTGGGAGGACTGGGAATTAGATCCATGGATTTCATGAACCAATCTTTGCTTGCTCGATTGGGCTGGAAACTAACTTCTAAGCAACCTCTACTTTGGGTGGCTGCACTTACGGGTAAATACCTTAAGGAAGGCTCTAAATTTCATAACACCACTTTCAATCCCACTTTCTCATGGATGTGGAAAGGCTTGTTAAATGCTTCAGATGTGGTTGAGAAAGGGGCTTGTTTAGCAATCGCTAATGGTCAACATGTGAACATCTGGACCTCTCTTTGGGTCCCCACTTGTTCTTCTTTCAAACCAAAACCCAATCCAAATCTGGTTGGCTTCCTTGGTTACCATGTAGAGGAGCTGATTGATCATATCAAGAAAGGCTGAAATGTCTCATTGTTGCATGATCTTTTTGATATAGATTATGTTACTCAGATTCGAAAAAATTCATATTCCACAGCTGATGCATAATGATGGATGGATTTGGACTCCTGCTTAATCTAGGCAATTTTCGGCTAAGTAAGCTCATGAAATTGTTTCTATTACTTCCCATAGCAAGACTTCTCCTTTTTCTCCTAAAATCTGGAATTGCCGATGGGGCCTCAAGCTTCAACACAGATTGAAGCATCTTCTTTAGAAGATATCTTGGAACTTATGGCCTGTTAGAGGCTTAGAGCTAATATTGCTCGTTTTATTCTTTCTAATGATCAAGCTGCCTAGGTATGTCCCTTTTGTAAAGATGCTCAAGAAACTATTTCTCATGTTTTTCTTGACTATTCTTTTGCTAGACTTTTGTGGAATAGCTCCTCTTGGCCTCTCTTTTCTAAATCTTTCAACAAAAATTAGCTATTCCAACTCATGAGATTCGACAATTTCAACTTCTTGCAGCCATCACTCTTGACCACATTTGGTATGTGAGAAATCAATTGGTGCACAATGATGTTCAACCAATTTTTGCTAAGTCTCTTCAACAAATTTTGATTGATGTGAAGAATCATAATCACCCTTAGGCCGATGCTTAGTTATCTTCTCTTTGGAGTCCTCCTCTTCCGGGAACTGTCAAACCCAACTTTGATGTTACGGTGAGGTCTTATTTTGCTATTGCTGCCATGGTCCTTGGTAATTCTAATGGTAATATCATACATGCAATTACTAAATGCCTCGCTTCCACAGATGCTGCCTTAGGTGAGGCTCAAGCGGCTCTTTTAGCTATCCAATCAGCAACTTCCCTTGGGGTGTACTCTCTCATTCTAAAAGGGGATGCCATTAACATCATTCTTGCCATTCAAGAGCCGGATCTCTTCAAGGATTGGAACTTTGCTTCTATTATTTCTGATATCAACTTTTTCTTGCTCTCTTTTAATAGTTGGAAAGTTAGAAAAGTTTTTAGAAGTGCTAATGTTAGAGCACACTTGTTTAGCTAGATGGGTTGCTTCCAACCTAATGTTCTTACTTCCATTTGGAACAAGAATGGGAAAAACCCTACCTTGTAGCACTTTCCTCATTTGCTTAGAAAAAAAAAAATTGATTACTACATAATTTCTCTACTTCTTATGTACATCACTTGTCTCATCGGTATATCATATAAAATTGTCGTATTAATTATAATTCAAAATATACCATCCAATATAAATATGTATAACAAATGTGTAATGGGTGTGAGGGCTTCTGCTTCCTATTATGGCGTCTTTAATTTGATCTATGGTCTTGTCCTCTTTTGTCAATTGGAAATGCAAGAGTATTTCTTCTAATTAATGTCCCAATATGTTTATCCTCAAGGGTTAGCCAATATTGCCCTTAATAGTTTTGTGTAAATAAAGGACATGAAGAAATCCTCTATTGCCAATTTTTTCCTTGAGGATTGATTTGGACACATGAGGAAGAACCCGGGGGAGAGAGAAATGGGGCAAAAGATTCTTGTCACCTAAACTAATTCTCCAAAAGAAATTAAAAAAAAAAAAAAAAAAACATTGACCCAAACAAAAATCTAGATTAACGGGAACCAAGACTATACTAGATTAGCAAGAAAGGTTAAACATTGTCCTAAAAGGTTAATTTTGTGTCCATTAGTGGGCCATATTTCTTCATGCTATCCAATTAAAATTGTTTCCTCCGAGAACGACACGTTAAAACACAAACGATTCAAGTAGGGGAGACAGTTTGTATTTGTGTATCAAATTCAAATCATGTGAATGAAGATGAAATCCACATTGAGGTAGTTAATTCTTAAGGAGCTTATAGATGCTAAATCTCACATGGGTTCATCACTAAGACCGAACCTTACAAGTAACTTTAGGAAGCTCCAATTATAATTTGAATAGGTTTTTTTTTTTTTTTTTTTTTTTTTTTTTTTCAGTGATAGCTTTTTTCTCGACTCGTCACATTCATACTTTTCCCCTCTATTAGAACATAGCTTTTTTAAACCTGGACTACATTTAAAAGCCTACTCTAAACTTTGTGTGAGACAAGTTTAAGCTATAACATAACTAAGAAGTAGCAAAGAGGACTCAAATGGTGTCATAGATGGCTTTGCAGCAGCCCAAGAGATATGTCATGATCTTTTGATGTGATGGAAAAATGAAAATAGAACAACTCATTAGGTTGCAGCCACAAAAGCATGATACGGTGGTAAAGATGGGTTCTTTCCACTCTCCTATATGCATGAGATATGCATGTGCATGTGGTTTTTAAACCTTGTGCCATGCCAAGGGACAAAAAGAGCGATAAAAATGGAGAATTTCAGGAAAATGGTTTTGTGGTTGATGGCCATTATGATGGGTACGTTTTTGGTGGAGTGCAGAGACAATGTGCTGCATAGGGTTGGAGGAGGAAGATATACATGGGCACCTAACATTAACTTCGCGGAATGGTCGAGCCACGAGCAATTCTATGTCGGTGATTGGCTCTGTAAGTTCCTCCTTTTTTTTTTATATATCTTTTTAATAAGTATTTGTCTCAAAGTTATGTCCAACAATAACTCCATATATCTTTCCATTTTTAAGATTTCGGGTTTGACAAGCACACCTATGATGTTTTGGAGGTGAACAAGACAAGCTACGAGAATTGCATTGACAAAAACTTCATAAAGAATATTACACAGGGTGGTCGTGACGTCTTTAATCTCACAAATGCAAAGCCATATTACTTCCTCAGCAGCAAAGGCCACTGCTCTAAGGGAATGAAAGTCGCTGTCTATGTCCATGATTACACATCCCCACTGGCGGCACCATTTCTGGTCTACAATGGTTTCGCAACGGACACCTGCGGCCAGATGATCCAACTTGTGATGCTTGGAACATCTTTAGCCTGGACCTTTCTCCTCAACTACATCTGACTTTGGACCTTTCTCCTCAACTACATCTGACTTTAAACTATCTCCAAGATGGGATAACTTGTGATGCTTGGAACAGCTTTAGCCTGGAACTCTCTCCTCAACTACATCTGAACAACGTACGAACTTTTGCAGTCAAGGTCATCATATATAGAGTTCACCTAACAGGAACGAGTCTCATGGGACCCTGCATTAAAGTTCCTAGAAAAAAAAATAAAAAAAATTCTTTGAAAAAACTTCTTCCAAACTCGGTCTATAAAAATAACGTGTCCTCAAATATGTTAAA
The DNA here is from genome assembly GCF_965113065.1 of Corylus avellana. Lineage (NCBI taxonomy): Eukaryota > Viridiplantae > Streptophyta > Magnoliopsida > Fagales > Betulaceae > Corylus > Corylus avellana. The sequence goes on from NC_142497.1 coordinate 9,787,851, forward strand.
AACACAAATTTAATAACAAGGACAAAATTAAAATAAATATTATAAAACACTCATGTTCATCTCAACTGCTACTAAAAAAAGACGTCATTTTTATAAATTAGGTTAGAAAAAGTTCCTACAACCCAATTTAGAGGAAAACTATTTTCAAAAAAATAAAACCATAACCAAAACAAGCTACAAGCATCTTACAAATCCCTAAAAACATTTGACATAGCCAACAGTGAAATTACCAAATTGCCTACCAAATCAAAGTCCTTTCATAACTAGATCCATAATTACAAGAAAGCCATCAGTAACTCCAGCATTTCAGCATGTTAGTAAAGGCATGTCAAAAAGATGGCCACAAAACAGGTAGGCAGCAGCATGCAAGAGTACAACTTACAACAAGATGCCTGTGACAGGCCTACACATAGAACTACTAAGTTACCAAAAGGGTTCAAGTTACTGCTTGGTCCAACGCCTTCAGCAAAGTAAGGCCACACCAAATAACTTCAGCTATATACAGACCATTTGTTCAAAATACACCATCTAACACATGTAGAGGATGCAATCCTCAACAGAAAAACATGGAGTTGCACACATTCTCATTTAATCTGGGCAGCTGCGGGACAGGGACAGCTCCAGCAGATGTCAAACCACCATGGCTTGAGGATGTCTCAGATGTGTCTTCAAATTTCACAAACTGTCCGATTTGGGTGGCTGCCAAGTGGGCGTAGCATATTGGAGCAACTGCAAAGAGAGATTGAGGTAGAGAAATTTTAGAAATATTTGATGTTTAATTGCACTGTAAAAGTAAGCTGCAGGTTTAAGCAACCAAGTAGAATATTGTGATGTAGTAAGATCAATAGGCCAATTATACTACAGTAAGTAGAGGCTTCCTGGTCTTGTGTAATATTATTTTAGTAGATTGCATCAGCAATGACCAGTGATCCTTGAAGAGCAAACCAACCAACCACAAATTGCATCATGGTAAACATGAAATTACCTACAGAGACGGCAGTTGTGCTTCGCTGGTACCTGCATTAACAACGAATAGAATTCAAAACAATTGTAACAGCTAACCCTAGCTCCAAAGGAATTATTGAAGTAATCTTAAGGCCCAATATCTACTCACACATATGACAGTGAATGCACAAGTTCTTGTAGATCATCTGCAGAAAAGCCAACCTCGTCATACAGCACATGGTAATGTGTTGGCCTTGTGGTCCCCTGGGCAGCAAAAGATTGAAATGGGTAGCAAAATCAGTATATCTATCTACTTCTTGCAGAAATCCTTAGATTTGCAAGTGATTCATTTTTAAGAACACACCAAGACATCAAAGATAACACACTGGGACATTTAGAAAATAATCCTAGAAATCAAAATATAACAAATTGATACATACAATCATTCCAGCATGAGCACAAAGATAGAAATCGTTGTTTCGTGGATGACAGACTTTGTTGTCTATAATTGTTCCTGCCAAAATAAAAAAGGAAAAGAAAGAGGGATCTGAAACTTGTCCAATGCCATAATAGAAAAATCTGCAAAACTTACGGGATTTCTTACCAGGTGGAACATTATCAGGAGAACCAGGCTGGAAAAATTTTGTGTGGTGGTTTTTCTGTGCAACAATAACCACAAACTTGGGGCACCATTTCTCGTCAAGAAATTTGCACGCCTAGAAATATTAACAAACGTAAAGTATATCCCATTTCCAAAATACGCAGAGGAATCACAGCTTTTAAATATATAATTGCAGAGCATTGGCTGGGTTAAAGAACCTCAATGATTTGATCCAGTTCAATGTTCAAAACTTGGTTGAATTGTGACTCGCTGACTCCATCCCTAAAATCCAGTAAATAACCAATTAAGAGAAGCATTACTGAAGCAAAAATAGCACTGTAAATGAACAGCAGCATATAACCACCACCACTAACATGTTTCACATCTTCTACTTTGATATGCTTATAACATGCCAAAACACCATCTCCCACCCCACCCCCCCCCAAAAAAAAAAACACCCAAAGATCCGCTGCATGGAATTTTAAGATCATTGACAGACATGGTAAGTTGATTGAATTTAATTAATTGATGAGCACACAGAGCATAGGCAAAACAAACGCTATAGACTGATTCTTGCAAGGATCAGAGCCACAACCAAGACGATTTTCATGTTGATCACATTAACCATATGCAACTAAAATGCCAAAATTTATTCACAATATAATATAGTGCATACATTCCCACTAGACAATTCAAAGAAGCATTATACTATCCATAATTGGGAGAAAAACAGAAGATAAAAAAAGATTTAACACCTAACCCATGTGTATCACTATTCTTTTCTAAACTTGTTTGCTTCAATTATCATTCTTTCTTTAAATTATATCTGAGTGCTTTTTGTACCCAAAATCATAAACAAATGAAAATTGCATCCACATGGAACCAATTTCACATGCTCCATTGCTTGATATTTTCATCCAATTTCCATTTTTATTTCTGAACTGATTCTTTTTTTCTTTTTCTTTTTTTTTTTTTCTTAAAAAGAATTAAAACCTTTGTTTTGGACCAATGCAAGTACTACTTCCAAATGACAATTGAGGACAGATGTTAGTATAAACAGAAAACATTGGAGTAACGTTTACCTTAGCAATCTAAAGGAAAGACATACCTGAATATAATGATCTGATCAGGTTTCCTTTTCCCTGAACTCGTATAGAAGTCCAGCAAAAGCTCCCTGAAATTGCAGAAATGCATCACATGGGAAGTCCAGAAAAGCAAAGCTCAATTTGAAGAAGTACAACCATAGAAAAGGGGGAAAGGAGTTTCCATCAGAAGTCGCTTAAACTTTTTAGGCGAGGAATCAGCAGGAACTTTTCCTTTTATTGAGTTCACTTTACATTTTATCTTTTTGAAGTATTTAATTGTCACTTGACTATCCAAAGAAGCATTATACTATCCGCAGCCCCAACCTTCAGAACTTGAGCAAAAGCCCAAGGACAAAGTCAGCAGGAACTGATCATGCAAAAGAGTACACCTAAATATGCTCATGAAAACCCACCTAAATATGCCTTCATCTTCGGTATCAGACACACGCTTAAATAACGAATCTATCATTTCAACCTTTGGAGACTGTGTCCGAACAGAGGCCCTATATTTAGAAATCAATGGCCACTGCCTTGAGCTAACCACCTGTGAGTTTCAGCAAAATGAATCTTAGATAAGAACTTTTTTAAAATTAAACTAGAAGTTGATAAAGAGTATATAAAGTAGTTCAATAGTAACTTTAAGTAAACAGACAAAACAGAAAAGTGCAAAATAAGAATTACCGCAGCAATAGATGGTATGTCAGACTGTCCAGGAGAGCCATGTGACACATCCATCCCAAGTATGATGGTGGGAGCCTTGGAAACTATAGGAATAGAGGGAGAGTGTTCAACTGCCAGTATTGAATTCAAACCGCCCAGCTGCAACATCAAAAAGTAAATTAAACAAGTTTGGCAATACAATAACACCAAAGCCTTGTATCCCAACAAATAATATGCAACAAGAAGCAGAAAAGCCAAAAAGGGAAACAGAGGTAGTGCAGTTAAACTACACTCATCACAGTAGCTCACCTTTGCATTAATCTTCAAGAGAACATTAGTAAGATACTGGTCATTAACCCTTTGAGGAGCCATGCATTGAGTTACTATTCCATACTCAGCAAGATTCTTTCGCTTCCATGGACCTTGGAGATGCAACATATTTCATTTAGCAGTCACTTTGTAAACATAATTAACATTGTCAGTAAAGAATGGATCAAATCAGTCTCTACCATAAAGATCAGAGTTTTTCCTCTCAGGAAGCAAGCAAAGAAGAAACTGTGGAGCACCAGGAAGCTTTGACTGAATATCCTCAAACATCTTCTCTACTCTCACCATAGGTGGAGCACGTCTAGTCTGAGGATTCTCTTGAAACACATCGAATGGAGGCTCTATATGCTACAGAAACACAGGAAAAAGAACTGTCAGTCACTAGACAAAACATTGTAGTACTCATATCATGACCTAACGTACAATTCCTTTCAACTCTCCACATTTAGTCAAATCTCGTATAAGTCCTTGTATATCACAACGCGCTGAGAAGTTAACAACAGCCCATCGTTCTATCTTTGTTGGCTGCACCAATTTCTACAGAAGCAGTTGAAAATACTGTGAGAATTACTGAACTGAAATCACAAGTAGAAAAAACAATAAAAACAATAAATACCTTATTATTGAAATTCCATCTACCATTCCTAGGAAAAAAGTCCTCCCCGTTTCCCACTTTCAACTGTTGAGTAAACAAAAACAACAATTAGTCTGAAGAGCTAATTTGATTCCATGGTAATAATGCTTTATCAAAATCAATCCAAAGGTTACATTTAGACAAACTGAAATGCCACTTTATTATGACAAATAAGAAGTACCCTAGGTGCTGGCAGAACACGGCCTTCCACTTGAGTGAAGCTGTTACTGATTTTAACACCGCTTGAACATAGCATCGGTTCAGAATCATAATTGTTGGTTTTCAAAGCCTACAACAGAACACAAGAACTAGAAACTTAACGGGAAAAAAAATGACAATAGGAATAACATCCTTCCAAAGTTCAGCAGAGACACCTACATCAGACAAAACCTTCATCCTCTCATTTGGCTTTTGCCTAGATTTTTCCACAAGTGAAGCTCTTTGAAGAGTGGATAGAGATTTTGTATAACGTTGCAAGGACACCAAGGAACACAGCTGAAAAGAAAAATGAAACAGAAAACCTTGTAGATAAGATGAATGCATTGTTAATACAGTATTTAATTAAGCAGATATAACCCATCACTTCACCTCAAGAGGTAAATAAGTTGGGCGTTTTGGCTTCCCGACATTGATACATGGAAGATCTCCAGAATAACGCAATTCTATACCACGATGATTAACAAAATAATCATAAACAGTCACTTCCACCTGACTTTCACCATCCACATCATTTCCAGTTCTCTGCTTCAGTGTAAAGCTACAACACACAAGCATAACAATTATTCAAAATGCATTACTTATTAAGAGTAAGTCAGTTTATAATTAGGTGCAAGACCAGTCTCAACACAACCAAAGGAAAAGTAAAAATGATGACATGACAGAAATTATACGTCTGCTCTTTGCATGGTTTCTCACTTAAGCCAGTTATCTTGAACTCAAGATTCGAGGGACTAGCTTTAATCCTCAGATTTTTGAGGACTCGCTTAGCCTGTCAACAGAAACAAAAACAGATGTATAAATGGGTAAAAGAACCAAGTAGATAAATAAAAGAAAGATGCAGACTTAATTACCTTTGACCAATCAAGTGAAAATGGATCCCTCACATTCTGATTGGAAATTAAAAAATCCACCACAGGCCCAGGCTGTATGATCATGGTAGTAGATACATCTGGATAGAAAGGCAAAAGAACAAGTAATACAAAGAATAAGTTCAGAGACGAATAAATATAGAACAAATTTGTAAAAGATCTTACCAATGTTCAGAGATAAGCCTCCCTGGGTGGTTCTAAAACTTGAATGAAACCCTCTGCAGCCAAGAACACCACCACCAACCTCTGCAAAATTTTTTGGATCATTGTGAAAAAAAGATTGGCGAACAAGGAGGCAGCCCCTGCAACAGTCACAAAATCGTTAATTATTTAATGGATCAAAATTGAGCTACATAGAAAGCTAGTGAAAATTAAAAACGAACTAATCAAATATAGTTCACTCACTGCTTAGCAGCATGCTGCCTCAATATAATATCCAGCACTCTTAGGGCTTCTTGGGAGTTCTCTGATTCCTGACCCCGTAGTGCATTTGCAATGGCATTCATGGGAATTTTCGCAGCAAAGCTAATCTCCACTTTAAATGTCTTGGAGTTATATGGTCGCCGCATTCTCTTGCGATCACTCTCATTTGGACTTCCATTGACATCAGGGCTACGATTTCCATTGTTTCTACACAGAAATTAGGTTTGCTAGAAATTAGAGATAAATTGACAATAATACAGAATACCTAGAATAAATGAATCACAAACCCTGATGGTATACCTGTTGGATTGGACATCCTCAAGCACAACAGTAAACTCAAGTTTATTGCGGGGAAGTGATCCAACAGTGAACAAACTCTTCTCCCCATCATAAGCAAAGTCCTTCCCAGATAATTCACTATCATAAGTCTCCTTCACCCTATCAATCACCTTTCTTCCAACACCTTTACCTTCGACAGGGCGCCCATCTTCGTAAGTCACAGAAACCTGTTTGAAAGATAACAAGGAAGTTTAATTTAATAAAGATTAAGTTGAGAAACTCTACACTTTCCTGGAGACTCAAATACAGCAACATAAACTATAATGGAAGAAATGGCCCTCAATGAAAGGAGTGTTATATGAGAGAAATACAGAAACATACACTATAATGGAAGAAATGGCCCTCAACATTTGAGACCATAACTTTAAAATGATTTGTAACCAGAGGTATCTTTTGCCCTTTGCTTCCAAGACCCCGTCTCGCTATAGGAGTTCGTAGAACCTTTTTCTTAACTGGTTCACCAAGGGGTTCTGGTTCCGCACGCAATGGAACAACATCTGGTGGGATAACAGGGGGAGGAGGTGGCAATGCTTCCTGTGCGCTGCCGTTACCGTTACCATCTGCTGTACCGTTACCGTCTTGCTCAAATGAATCCATAACCCAAGTAGAATGCAAATACCTCAGAAATCCTAAATGCACTGTCACGAGAGGTTACAAGTCAAAGCAAGTTCCAATAACTCATGTGAAGAAACTTAATAGCTCATCAAATTATCTGGAGAACCTCAGGCTTAAATAGAGAGGTAAATGAAACATGGGAACCACCCAGGCTATCCAAAATGACCATTACGCACTCAATAAGTTATAGCTTCAATATGAGCAATGAATTGTCCTTGAAGGCACACAGATTTTCTAGCCCAAAAAAGATACGTAAACTGAATTGAGAACAGACAATCTTAATAAAACTAAACACATCACCGGCTACTACAGCATATTTACATAACAACGCAGATTCCGAGACTTAAAAAAGACCCTCAATGGTACTCAAATATCCAAAAATTTGATACACATGAAAGATTATCTTGTCCGTCAGAAAAGACGGCACAAAACAACCAATGGAGAACTTGGTACTTAAAATTTTAGGAAATGAAATTATTACTCCTACAGGATCATCAGAGCCCTTTGCTTCAAATAAATCGAATAAAAAAGGTTAGGGGAGTAGGACCATTTCACTGCATGGCAAGAAAAATATTCAAACAAACAGAGACCCCTAAAGGTAATAAAAATAATAATAATAATAATAATTTAAAAATAAAAAATAAAAAACAGAGCTTGTACACCTAGAAAAACCAAAAATTCTCATCGATTTAAGAACAAAAAATTAAAAGGATAAAATAACAAAAAGGCAACGCACGCTAAAATTGCAGATCGCAAAGCTACAAAAACCGCCTAAATAACCAGACAACCAAGCAAGTGCCTATTTATTTCCGACACTAAACCAGAAGAATGCATTTTAAAACACGTAAGCCTACTGTAAGACGAGCTTTGAGAAAGCTTCAACAGGAACAAAAAAAAATAAAAAAATAAGGCAGATTTGTAAAACACGCATCTATGGAAAGATTACTAGGGAAAACCCTGAAGAGTGACGAAAAACAGAAACCTGAGGACTGTAAACCCCACGTCAGAAAAAGCGAGTGCTTAAGCCATCAAAGCTGAAAAAACACAACAGAAACGAAAATGTGAAAAAATCATGCAACGCCAGAGAAAACTCTTGAAATTCCAACATCCAAACAAAAAAATTACTAATAAACAAACCTAGACCACAAAACCAAAGTACAGAAAAAATAAATAAAATTTTTGCGAGGCAAAAAAAAAAGGCCATGCAAAACTAACCCATGAAAAAACAAAAAAAAACAAAACAAAACAAAATCAGTTACAGGTTTCCTAACACATAAACAAACAGAGATAACAAAAACGCTTTCAAGAAGCAATTTTGAGAACAGGCATGCAAGCAAGACTAACATACATTCACAGGGCAAATTACCCAAAAGTACATATAAACTTCTGCTGAGGGAGAATCCAGTAACACTGCAAGCAAGAGAAAGCAAAAAAGCACAGATCGAGCTTCAGAACGGGAAATACCCTAACCAAACACTCTTAAAGAAAAGAAAGCACAACAACAACATTGCGGTACCAAGTTCAGAACACAAAAATTCACTTTCAAACAGCACAAAACAACAAAGACCCACGACAGAGCGGGAAACCCTCAGCTTAACAACATAAAGAAAAAAAACCCAGAGCCTAAAAAATAAAGAAAAAAAAATAAAAAATAAAAAACCCTCAAAGCAGAAACAGAGAAAACAGTCACAGATCGAGCTCACACACAGGAAATGCCTAAAATACCCCACCCCAACAAAGCCAGCATTACAGATATTAAACCAGAAAACACCCTAAACACTCTGAAAACAGTATCGGAGACCAAAATCGGCCGTTGAAAACTTGAAATGAACCAGCGCCGGCTAAGCGGCGAAACACAAGTACCTGAAAGAGTGAAGAAAAACGCTTGCAGAAACGTTTCACTCTCTCCGTCACTCAGAAAGTCGCCGATATCTGCGCCAGGAGTGGAAGCCCCACGCCCTTTTGTCTCTCCGTCAAGTTCAAAGCTTCTCTGGATGATGATGACGCTTCTTATAACCGAATGTTGCGGTAACGGACGGCTCAGATTTGCTCGGTTTCCGCATTGACGATGGATGATGGGTCCCTTTTGCTCCGTACTCGGTGTATTTAATTACGTAGGGTACCCCAACCGCACGCCCAAGGGGAAATGCCGAAATGGGTTGTGTCACGCTCTCTGTACAGTAAGTACACTGTTGCTCCCCGAACGATATGTTTTCATCTTGACGGTTTTGCCACTGCTTAATTCTCAAATTTACGGGGGTGTCCTCTTGCTTTGCAACGCAGGGGCTCGGTGTTCGAGTTGAAGGGTAGGGACAGGGATGTAAATTTTGGAAATTTGGGGAATTTAGGGTTTGGTAAACTCAAATTCAAATCTGGGTGAATCATCATACCGTTTGATCGGAAAAGGGTATTGGCTATAAAAGGATATCCAATGGAGTATAGTTATCTATGGAATCTCTATCCTCATTTACAATAAAAACAAAAAAAATCTTTTTTCTTTATTTTGGAATTAAATTATTCAAATTTTATAAAGGTTGATAATAATTATACATGGTAATAAATAAATATTAATATAATGAGTAATGCTTCTTTTCTTTTCTTTTTTAAGATGTCTATATAAAAGGAGGAGGGAGATTTAAACTAATGACTTTCTTTTTATTAGGCGTGGTCCCAGCCGATTGAACTACCTCTTGAAAACAATATAATGAATAATGCTAGAATGAAGACTTTTGTCTCTCCAACGGTAATGTAGTTTTTATTGCTTAATTTTGATCAAATTATAAATTTAAAAGTCGCATTACATTTTGAGGGATAAGAGAGAGATAAAAAAATAATAAAAAAAAAGTCTTATTTTTTAACATTACTCTAATATAATAAAATATGAATTGTTTAGTATCAAAGTAGTGATTATAATTTAAAGACATTTATTCAATATAATATGATAAAAATTCTAGAACATCTATTTTTATTGAATATTGGGGGGGAAAAATGATTACAAGGATTTGGCTAAGAGCATCTCCATCAGAAATAGGTAAAATATCTATTGAAAAAGTATAAATTTTTACTATAATTAATCATTTTTTGATATACACTCCAACGGATTCTTTATTCAACTATTTATTTTATTTAAATATTATTTTGTGTGGGAGAGAATGTGAAAGAAAAATGAGGAGAGAGAGAATAAAAGAAAGAAAATAAGAGACAAAAAATAATAAATACAGTTTATAATATGAATAGTTAATAAGCTAATTAGAGCATATGCAAGAGAATGGGCAAATCATTCATAATTATTAGATTTGACTATTATTAACTTTTTTTTTCCTCTCTAGCAGAACAACTATTATGCAGTTGTTCCTTATAGAATTGCACTATAAACTATGTTTATTATTATTTTTGTCTCACTTTCTTCATTTTACTCTCTCCCCCTCTTTCTTTCACGCTCTTTCCCACACAAAATAATATTTTTAAAAAATGATAGTAGAATAGAGAATCTGTATGAAAAAATGAGTAAGTAATGTAAAAAATTGTATTTTTTTAGTAGCTATTTTGCCTACTTCTGTTGGAAATGTTTTAAACTGTTTACACTAGATAAAAAAAAGGTTAAATTACCTATTTTGTTGGAGACGAAAAGGTTCTCATAATAGTCAACTCTGACTATTATTAAATATTTGCCAACTCTATAGTAAATTTCCTGGAAAAAAACCAAATGGGCCTTATTTAATAAGCCAGATTCTCTTAGATATCTCATTTGTCCATGGAGGAGGGGAAAAAACAAAAGCAGCTCGAAATTGTATTGAAAGCTTTGGTGAGAGAACCATAGAGACCATTGGGCTCCTTCCTATTGGGAGGTAACCCATTGGGCTCCATGAACACATCTTCATAGGATTTCAAAATGGAGAGATCAAATTCTCTTCCTCTATGCATCACCAAGTGTGAGAAATCAAATTCTCTTCCTCTATGCATCACCATGTGTGAGAAATCAAATTCTCTTCCTGTATGCATCACCAAGTGTGAGAAATCAAATTCTCTTCAATCAAATTCTCTTCCTCTATGCATCACCATGTGTGAGAAATCAAATTCTCTTCCTGTATGCATCACCAAGTGTGAGAAATTAAATTCTCTTGGTGTTGGACTCGTTTAAGTTTACGATTTTTTTTCTATTCTACTGAATTGAATTCAAAATTACAAATATCAAGAAAAAAAAAAGAGTTGAAATTATATTTAAGTTGTTTGAAAAATATAAAATTTTAAATAAAGTTAAAAATTTTTGAGTTAAGTTGAGTGTTAATAATATTAAATCAACTAAAAAAAAAAGAAAATAGTTGTGAAGAATTTAAAAGAATTGTCTTGCCAAACAAGTCTTGTGAAAGGACTGACTGAGGCAGACACTGCACTCTTTTATTGACCATTTTTAGGTGATAGAATTAAAAAGAAGAACAAAATGATAGAATATTTTTTTTTTTTCGGGGTTGTTGCCTCCACTCAAATGCTTTGTTTTTTTTTTTTTTGGTTTGTGTGTGTGTGGGGGGTGGGTGGGGGAATTTGGTGTTGGTTTCTAGAAGTGTTTGGTTTGGTGTTGGTAAACCAATCCGGTTTCACTTTATATATATATTATTATTTTTGTTTTATGAGGTATTGGTTTGCTGAAGTGTTTGGTTTGCTGAAGTGGATTGAAAGATCAAAACCAAACCAATTTTCAACTTAGGGTCTGTGTTTTTTTAGCCAAACTAACAATATTTTCTATTTAACTATTATTTTATCTCGCACTAAACATCAATAAATACAGAAAAAAAAATTAAAAATTATTTTACACCAAAACAAATAAAATTTTAATAAATACTTTCAGCAGAAAAATCATAATGTGACTCACCATACTATTGCAAGCATCTAATGAGAACTACCCCATTAAATGAAATGAGTTTGTGCTTTAAATAAGCTTATCCCACCGGAAAGAGTAGGAAACGGGACGGGTCATTTAAACTGGAGAACATTCACTTAATTATATTTGAAGGGTATTTTTGATTTTTCAGTTTTTGATGAGACAAAAAGTAAAAAAACAAAAATATCATTCAAATATAACTAACTGGATATTCTCATGTTCATTTCGACCCTAATTCAAAGCGTAGAAAACTTTTCATGTATATTTAAGTAGCATGCATATCATTAAGTAAAATAATGAGAGAATCTATCAAAATGTGGCACTAGATTGGGCACATACTTTTTATTTGATTTTATTTTACTGAAAGAAGAGGAGATGCACTATTTCATAATTAATTTTTAAAAGACAACTAATTTTGAAGGGTTATGAATTAAAAGGTGCAATATGAAAACTTTTTCACAATGGTGCCAATTCAAATGAAGAGTCATGACCCTTTCAATTGAAACTCTTCATTAAATTAAAAGGCCAAGAACATATACAATTAATTATTTCTTGTCAAATACACAATTCCGTAAAGAGAAAGTATAAGGGAGAAACTTCAGAATTATTGTCTATAGTTAGCGACTTTGTTATATCATGAAGGTAAATTGTTTGTTAACTGACATTTGACAACAACTATTTTTAAGTGAGGCCATTTACCATCTTAACAACAAGTGTTTCAAACACACTTCAAAGTTGCATTTTTTTATTATTATTTTTTTTTATTACTATTTTTTCTCAATTTTCTCAACATTTTCAAGGTAATAATTGCAATGGAATCAAAATTGATATGTCAAATCAAGACATTATAAAACTTGACATATTTAATGGGACAAATTTTTACTTAGAGATTATTTGAGTGTGTGTCGGAGGGATTTAAAAGCGCATTTAATACTTAAAACAGTCTGTTTGAAAAAAAAAAAAAAAAAAAAAAGTACATATTTGGTAAAAAAAAATTGAAAGCATTTTTAAAGGTCTAAAAATTGTTAAAACGTACTTTTTGTAAAAGCTTTATTTATGTTTTTTGACTTAAAAATTATATTTCTCAAACACAATCTCAAACACGCTGTTATAAAAAAATTAAAAATTAAAAAAACAATTTTATGCTCTGCTTAGGACATTGAAGATTTCATATGTTCTGAATATAAATCTGCCAAAACTTTTGGAACCTAAGTTTGTTTGTAATGCCCAAATACACTCTCTCATTTAAAAAATCAAAATAAAAAAACAAATCTCTAATGACAATATGAAATGGTAACGCGTACGTGGCACATATTCAAAAGGTAAGTGTCCTAACCTACAATACAATATGTAGTGGAGCTGGTCAGATTCCTCACGCTCCTGGCTCGATTTTTTAAAAACATGTTTATCTCTTTGGAAGGTGTAAAAGAGGTCGTAAAACTATTTCTAAATTTTTTATTTTTTATTATTTTAGTTTTTCAAAATCATTTTTGATTTACGTAGTATATGCAGTGAAGATAGACGATAGAGCCACTGGCCACAGCGGAAAATGATCTTTATTTTAAGGGAAAATATATAACAAATTTTTGAGTTAGCCTTTCAAAATTTTAATATTCTTAAATTTTTTTTTTGAAAAATTTAGTGGACAACTCAATTGAAAGGACAATAAAATCTTTGCCGTTATAATTTTTTAACAGACGTTTGGAAAACTTAAAATGCACCGTTTTACTCCATTAAAATATTAATTTTTTATTAATTTAATTTAAAAAATTAAATCTAAAAAAAAGAAGAAAAAAAAATAAAGATATTAAAATCACCCCAAACCACCCATGGGGTGGCTCGAGCCACCCCTTGGGTGGTTTGCGGGCCACCCCATAGGGGTTGGGTGGTGGCCAGGGGTGGCAGTGCCACTCCTGGCCACCCTTTAATTTTTTTTTTTTTAGATTTAATTTTTTAAATTAAATTAATAAAAAATTAATATTTTAATGAAGTAAAACGATGGGTTTTAAGTTTTCCAAATGTCTGTTAAAAAATTGTAACGGCAGAGATTTTATTGTCCTTTCAATTGAGTCAGGAACTAAATTTTCAAAAAAAAAAAAAAAAACTTAAGGATATTAAAATTTTGAAGGGCTGACTCAAGGATTTGTTATACATTTTCCCTTATTTTAAATGAATTATCCTAAAATTTAAGACAATTTTACTTCCCTAAAAAACATTAACTAAATATATATTGAAAGGATCATATTCCGGTCACAGCCTCCCTGACTTTTAAATCCCTTCCTTTATTAATAAGTTCTTGGTTTCAATATTTTGTCTCTAAAAATTATTAATTTGTTTTTACATCAAATTAGTACTCACCCAAACAACCCATAATTTTTTTTTTAATTGAAGGGGGAAATATATTACTGAGGCGGATATTTTTCATTTTTAATCTGAATGGAAGAGAGAATGAAAGATCTTGTGAAAATGCTACCAAACACAATATGGGTAGTGGTCCATTTAGCTAACAAGTGTGCACAATAATTGGCACATCTATAAACTTTCAAAACATTCCAACTTTGAAAGGAAGAGAGATCAAGAGTAATATCACATAAAATAGAGGTAAACTACCAAGAGGAGAAGAGATGGGGTTGATTCACAGCAAGAATCACCAGAAGCGCATCCCCTTTGTTGTTACCGTGCACAATAATGATGAGTAATATAGAATAAAAAAGAGAGAGATCAAGAGAGAGTTGAGACACAGATTTACGTGGTTCGATAATGTGCCTACATCCACAGGAGAGAGTGCGGCTATATTTTTCTATTAAATGATTTATGGTTACAACATAACATATTTATAGGAAAACCCTAATTATAAGTACTTTGAAATAAGCTTCATTTTTAAACTTTTGTTAAAAGAGTGTTTTGTCAATTTTTAGAGTAAAATGTTAAAGAAGCACTTTTTTATTTTTTTATCAAGCATTCTAGCTTTTGGGTTGGCACATCTTTTTAGATATTAAAAGTATTTTTACCATTTATAACGCAATTCCAAACAAGCTCTAAGAGTGTTGAGTTGAAGCTCGGATTGAAAAGTTAAAGCATGTGTTTTGGGTTTCATTTCAAGGAGCTACTTCAAAACAGGCTTCTCTCGTTTCTAGAGAGATCTATTTAGAGAATCTCCAACCTCCTTGCCATGGCTTTTAGGGGTAGGAGGAATGAATTATTTTCCTCTCCTCCTCCCCCCTTTCTCATTTCTCTTCTCCATTCTCTCTCTCTCTCTCTCTCTCTCTCTCTCATGTGTTTTTTGTTATTTATTATTATTTTGTTTTTGTTTTCAACTAGACTAGATGCTCAGACCTCCTCCTTGCCTTCACCGCTCCGCTTTTGTCAACCCTCCACTGTGTCACGCCGCTTGTCTCCTCCCCAGAACCTTTTGAGTTTTGAGTTCTTGTTTTTTCAAAACTATATCTACTCTCTTCTACTAGTTTCGCCCTACCACACGCCTACCAACTGTGCTCCCCGACTCCTCAGCTTCCCATCACCTCCCACCTCACTCCATTCCGACCACCACTCGGCTACTCGTGGATCTCACTTGCCAAAGCATGTATTTGTTGGGAAATTGATAATAAATTGGCAATCAATTTCCCACCAGCCCTTTTTGCGAAAGACAAGTTTGAAAAAAAAAAAAAAAAAGAGCACACACCAATCACACACGTACATAAAGAGTTTACGTGGTTCGGCAATATGCCTACACCGCTTAAGTACAATGGTACAAGCCTGAACCGCTCAAGTTTAATATCCCAAACCCAAGCTCTTAACCCGTTGTACACCCCACTCAACTGTCCCTCTCAAATTCCCAGTAAGAAAGACTCTCTATACTTTGTAAATGCCACAAAGTGCTTTCACCAATTTGGATTTTTTGAATTTTCCAGGATGATCTCAACAGGGACTGCATGTCCTTTTATAGAGCATAAAGTCAGTTGCTTCTTCACAAAGTAATCAAGCCTTGATCAAAAAGTAAACAATCCTTAGCCAAGAAGTAAACAAGCATTCACCAATAAGTAAAGAATCATTAGCCAAGAAGTAAACAAGCCTTGACCAATAAGTAAACACTTGTTGACAATTTGAGCCATTATCAACAATCTCCACCTTGGCAAAAATTTGGCAACCTCAACCTGAGACCTCAGGTCCGCATCTTGACCGATGCCCATCCCCACGTCCTGGAATGTCGTACAAAATACTCTCTACACCAATAGTAATAATTCTATAAGAATTATCATGCTCCATCATAAAGAGCACATACACTTATAATTAAACCATTCCAAGAATTTTTAGAGTGAAATGTTAAAGAAGCACTTTTAAAATTTTTTATCAAGCATACTAGCTTTTGGTTTGGCACATCTTTTTAGATATCAAAAGTATTTTTACCATTTATAACGCAATTCCAAACAAGCTCCAAAAGTGTTGAGTTGAAGCTCGGATTGAAAAGTTAAAGCATGTGTTTTGGGTTTCATTTCAAGGAGCTACTTCAAAACATGCTTCTCTCGTTTCTAGAGAGATCTATATAGACAATCTCCAACCTCCTTGCCAAGGCTTTTAGGGGTAGGAGGAATGAATTATTTTCCTCTCCTCCTCCCCCCTTTCTCATTTCTCTTCTTCATTCTCTCTCTCTCTCTCTCTCTCTCTCTCTCTCTCTCTCTCTCATGTGTTTTTTGTTATTTATTATTATTATTATTTTGTTTTTGTTTTCAACTAGACTAGATGCTCAGACCTCCTCCTTGCCTTCACCGCTCCGCTTTTGTCAACCCTCCATTATGTCGCGCCGCTTGTCTCCTCCCCAGAACAGTTTGGGTTTTGAGTTCTTGTTTTTTCAAAACTATATCTACTCTCTTCTACTGGTTTCGCCCTATCACACGCCTACTAACTGTGCTCCCCGACTCCTCAGCTTCCCATCGCCTCCCACCTCGCTCCATTCCGACCACCACTCGGCTGCTCATGGATCTCACTTGCCAAAGCCTGTATTTGTTGGGAAATTGATAATAAATTGGCAACCAATTTCCCACCAGCCCTTTATGTGAAAGACAAGTTTGAAAAGAAAATACATGAGAGCACACACCAATCACACATGTACACAAAGAGTTTACGTGGTTCGGCAATATGCCTACACCGCTCAAGTACAATGGTACAAGCCTGAACCGCTTAAGTTTAATATCCCAAACTCAAGCCCTTAGCCCCTTGTACACCCCACTCAACTGTCCCTCTCAAATTCCCAGTAAGAAAGACTCTATACTTTGTATATGCCACAAAGTACTCTCACCAATTTGAATTTTTCGAATTTTCCAGGATGATCTCAACAGGGACTGCATGTCCTTTTATAGAGCATAAAGTCAGTTGCTTCTTCACAAAGTAATCAAGCCTTGATCAAGAAGTAAACAATCCTTAGCCAAGAAGTAAACAAGCATTCACCAATAAGTAAAGAATCATTAGGCAAGAAGTAAACAAGCCTTGACCAATAAGTAAACACTTGTTGACAATTTGAGCCATTATCAACAATCTCCACCTTGGCAAAAATTTGGCAACCTCCACCTGAGACCTCAGGTCCGCATCTTGACCGATGCCCATCCCCATGTCATGGAATGTCGTACAAAATACTCTCTACACCAACAATAATAATTCTACAAGAATTATCATGCTCCACTATAAAGAGCACATGCACTTAGAATTAAACCATTCCAAGAATTTTCATTTTTTGGCACATGTCGAAAAAATCCTGCTGAAAAATATGATGCAACTTCCATGTTTGGTTCCTCGGAAGTTCATCAGCCATCGACACCCTTTTCCACCACATACCCGACATAAAAAAACTAAACCAATGTCTCATATGCAAATGTGGACCTGCTAATAGAACACATCCATTATCCTGACATTTTAGCGGTCATGCCAGAGGATGTGCATGCCTTTATCAAAGAACATCATCTTCTCTCTCTGTAATAAGAGAAACAATATTAGCGTTTTTGGAGCAATCTCCCACACCTGCTCCTCTTTTTGGGCAATTTCTTTAAGGTGTCCAGATTGCCCGCACCCCCAGCATACAATATTTCCCTTCATAGGGTTCTTTTTCTTCCAGTTTGCAACTACCAATGCCGAGTTCTCAAGTGTAGAAATCTGTCCATCACTCAGCCTTCTTTCCTTTGACAGAAATTTGCTGGTAACTTTTGAGAAGAAAATCTTCTCCTTCCCATGAATCAAAATTGGCTTCATATGTTCATAGGAAGACGGAAAAGACAACATAAGCCTCGAGGCATTATCTTCATCGTCCATTTTAACTCCTAGAGCTTCGAGTTTAAAGACAATTCCATTGAGAACACCCAAATGGTCTAAAACAGTCACACCCTCAGCCATTCGCAATGTATGAAACTGCTCCTTCAGGTACACCCGGTTAGAGATTCCCTACGTCTGATACATCGTCCTTTGCCATTGACATCCCTTGCACATTATCAAGAATGTTCTTAGCCAGACACAACCGAATGGAACTCACCACCCTCAGATCCAAATCCTCCCAATCTACATTGCTAGTACTGGATTTTTCAGCACCATCACTGGAACTAGAGGCGGGTATATCTCTCAACGTTTTGTGTAGCCCAAATTGGATTAGGATGTCCTTGACTTGTATTTGCCAAAAGCCAAAGTTCATTCTCCCGTCAAACCTTTCAATCCCAAACTTCAAGGACTGCATTTTTTCTTATCGAGTTGAAATTCACAACCAAGCTCTGATACCAATTGTTGGGAAAGTGATAATAAATTGGCAACCAATTTCCCACCAGCCCTTTATGCAAAATACAAGTTTGAAAAGAAAACACACGAGAACACACACCAATCACACATGTACACAAAGAGTTTACGTGGTTCGGCAATATGCCTACGTCTACGGGGCGTGATCCGGTCTCTTTCTTTACTATTGAGAAATATTGAGTACAATGGTCAATGATACAAGCCTGAACCGCTCAAGTTTAATATCTCAAACCCAAGCCTTTAACCTCTTATACACCCTACTCAACTATCCCTCTCAAATACCTAGTAAAGAAAGACTCTCTACACTTTGTAAATGCCACAAAGTGCTCTCACTAATTTGAATTTTTCGAATTTTCCCAAATGATCTCAACAGGGACTGCATGTCCTTTTATAGAGCATAAAGTCGGTTGCTTCTTCACGAAGTAATCAAGCCTTGACCAAGAAGTAAATAATCCTTAGCCAAGAAGTAAACAAGCCTTGACCAATAAGTAAACAATCCTTAGCCAAGAAATAAACAAGCCTAGAGCAATAAGTAAACAATCCTTAGCCAAGAAGTACACAAGCCTTGACCAATAAGTAAACACTTGTTGATAATTTGAGCCATTATCAACAGTATTCCACACTCCAGTGAGTGCGCTGTGTCTCCCGCGCCCCTGCTGCTGCTACTACTTGTTGGTTATTTTGTTGTGTTTCTGTATTTTCTTTTGTTTTTGTTTTTGTTTTTTGTTTGTGTTTGTGTTTGTGTTTTTTTTTTTTGTGGGTTCTTGTCTCCTTGTACTTTTTTGGCTAGATCTGGTTGTGGAGACTTTACATTCGTTCTTGGTGTTGGTCCCTCTCTCTTCTTCGGTTATCGATTCGAACTTTGATAGTGCATTTACTATTCCAGCCAGGGATGAAGCAAAAAAGTATGACGGGCAGATGGCAAGGCTTATAGGGAGAAAAAAAAAAAAAAAAAGGCGAAGGCATAAATTTATTTATTTTTATCATCTAAGGTGGTGGTTCAATGGCCCAATAAAATCCCCAAAGTGGTTCAGTACACACTAGGGCATAAACTAAAAAAAAAAAAAAAATTAAAGACCCACATTGAAAATCACACGAAGAAAAATCAACAAGCATGGAACGAGATGAGAATGAGTTCAAGCCGTGTTTATGATATTATGAGATTAGAGTGAGTTCAACCCCTGCGGGGGGGGCGGGGGGGGGGGGGGGGGGGTGGTATAATATGACAAATATATAAATGGAGAATAATAAGAAATATAAAAGAGATAGAGAAACAAGATTTACGGTGGTTCGGCAATATGCCTACATTCACACACTAAAGCCCTAAAGGCTACATCTTGCCTTTTATTGAGTGAATATAATTGTACATAAGAAGCTTCAATCTATAGGAGCCAAAGGGAGAAGGCTTCCTTATATTTGAGCAATGTGGGACAAGCCCACATTCCTTGTGACATCTGGAGCTGGAGTTTGCTTCTTGATTGGAGACAGAGGCTGAGATGATCAGCAGCTTTTGAACATCAACCAATTTTGACCGGAATGGGCCAACTATGGGCCTTACATGAAAGCCAAGTATGAGCTAAAATGGGCATGAGCAATACCACAAATGTCAAATTACAAATAATGGGCTAATGGCCAAATATGAAAGCCAACAATGGGCTAGAATGGGCCTGGGTTTGAGGCCGAGTTTGAGTTTTAAACAATATCACAAAGGCCAAAATACATGAGCCAACTATGGGCCAATAAGCCAACTGTGAGCTAAAATGGGCATTGGTTTGAAACAATACCACAAATGCCAAATACAAATAATGGGTCAACAAAAGGCCAAGAAAGAAAGAAAATAGGCAATTTGAGCCTCTTTTTGTGGGCAATTTGAGCCTCTTTTGTGGGCATCTTTGGCCTCTTTTGATTTTGATTTTGATTTTTTTTTCTCAACCAAGATATATCGGTTTTTTTTTTTTTTTGTATTTTTTTTTCCGAAAAATATATCATATTCTTGGATTTTATAAACTGAGATAAGGATTACCTTAATTCTGTAACCAAATAGAACCAAATTGAAACTTGAACCAGAATATGCTATTCCTAACCTAGAATAGGAGTATCTGAATACTAGAATAAGGGTAAATAAAATTTCTAACCAAACATTGTTTGTCTTCTCAACTCAAAGAATCACAAAACAAACCAGACGAAGTCTGCAGCAGCTTTGGACAGTTTCGATGGCTGAACTCCGTGGAAGGGCGGAGGACGGCTGAGCCGTGGAAGGGCTAGCAGAAGCTGGGGCCGAAGGAGAATGCGCCAGATTTGAGCCGTGGATGGTTGGGACGGCGGCAAAGAGATCCCAAACGGATTGCAAATAGCAGAGGAGATGATGACTGGCGAGAATGAAAGTCGGTGACTTGCGACATTCTTCCGGAGTTGGCAAAGGCTGGAAGCTGCTCTGTGCATACATGGGAAGCGGGTGTGTGCGTTGCAAACATTTTTTTTTTTTACCAACAATCTTCAACAAAGTAAGAGAAAAGCAAAATTACAAAATAAAAGCACCTACTTCAGTACATAATACACAAATGCATGAGAGGACGGAAGGAGAGAAAGGCAACCCTGGGAGTATTTGGATAAAAAGAAAAAGATAATAAGAATGTGAAATTAGTTAGAGTATGAGAAGAGATCTAAAGTAGTAAAATGGGGCTTGCGATTCGTGAACATGAGATTGTGGGCATCTTTGGCGTGAGAGATTATGTAAGTGAAAAACATAAACAAAGGTGTTTGACAAAATGCCTGAAAAAGAATGAGAACCACAAAATTATTTTTCCAGGAAAATAAAAGAAACTACATGGAAATGAAAAAAAAAAAAAAAAAAAAAAAAAGGGAGTAAGAAATTACAACAAAAAACAAAAGAAATAAATAGAGGATTTCGTGATTGTGAAAACAATTCGAACAAAAGCAAAATAAATTATAGGAAAATAAAACAAAATAACGAAACAAAAGAACTAAGACTTAACCCAACCCAGAATCTAATAATTGGCGTTAGCCTATTAGCTCTAATACCTTGATAAACTTTAGGGGAAATATATCAAAACACCTAGGGCTAGCAAAATAGGTCCGCGGGTCGAACCATTTACGACCCACGGGTACCCGCGACCTGTTTAAACTATACCTAAACACGACTCGTTTAATAAAAGAGTTGGACCCCCCGACACGACATGGAATGGAAACTTTCACGGGTTACCCAACACGACCAGTGAGACCCATTTAAAATAATGGGTCGGGTCGGGTCGCGTTTAACCCGTAAAAAAAATCCTCACTCCTCAGCTTGGGATAAAAGAAAGAGAGATATCGGAGTCTTCAGAGATGGAGTGAGAGGGAGAAAGAGAGGCGAGCTGAGACTGAGAGTGAGAGGGATGCGGCGGCGCGAGAGAGAGGCCAGGCTAGCGAGTGGCGGTAGCACAAGAGAGATAGGCGAGGCTAGCAAGGGACGACTGCGCGCGAGAGAGAGAGATGGATACGGAGCGGCACGAGAGAGATGGAGACGCCATGGTGATGATGGCTATAGTCTGCAGATAATGGAAGAGCCGAAGAGGAAGATGAGATGGTATCAATTTTTTTTTTATTGAGTTTTTTATATTCAATGTTGGGAATTGAAGAGGCCAAAATAGTACTACTGAAGCACGTGAAGTGCTTCTCATAAGTCATATCAGATTTTTTATATCAATTTTTTTTTATTTAGTTTTTTATATAAACATCATAGGCTAGTAGCATTTTACTAAAACACGTGTATAGCTTTTCAATTTTTAGTGGAAACCAGGCAGGCATGCGGTAAGGAACGCTAGTTGGCATCCAATGATCCACAAGTTTTTTTTTTTTTAATAAGTTAAACGGGTTTGGCGGGTCACCCACGACCTGACCAGTTAAGAACAAAATAAACTTGTCGTAAACGGGTCGACCGTTTACGACCTAAACCCATTTAAGATAAACCCAAACCCGGTAATTTTGTGTCGTGTTCGTGTCAGGTTGTCTGGTCGTGTCAAAATTGCCAGCCCTAAAAACACCTTGGGTAAGTACACCAAAATTTTTTTGTCCTTAAGTTTTTTTTTTTTTTTTTTCTACAATTTACTCCCTAGGTCAATTGAAATTACAATAAAATCCATACCGTCAATTTTTTTTTAACTACCGTTATATTATATGAAATACACTATTTTATTAGGGTTCATCAAATTTTTTTTCTTGATCCCACGTGTCAACAGTGGATACGTTGGATCAAAACGCATCGTTTTGACACCAAGCAAAACGGTGCATTTTGATCAACTTGGGAATTTTATTGTTTAAACCCCCAACTGCACGTGATACCTAGGGATTTCAAAGGAGGAAGAAACTCAATCTCTACTCCAATCTTTGCCCCCGCGAGAGTCACGGTTCTACCCCCACCGGCGCACCCAAAACCCACCCACCCACCAGCGGTTCATCAATCTAATGAAGCCTACATCCTTCCAAAACCCACATTCTTCTTTCATTCCCCAATTCATCGACAAAGCATGAAACCGACGCAGCCCACAGAGCTCCCCCCACCGGCGCACCCAGAACCCACCCACACACCCACCCACCAGCGGTTCATTGGTCCAGCCTCACTCCGTCACAGGCTTTTCGGCCTAACCGTTGGTCATATTACCTCATCCTTCCAAAACCAACGCATACATAGAGACTCACGGACGCACCCATCGAATAGAGGTATTTGTTTGAATTTATTTTGTAGGTTTTGTTGGTTCAAAGGAATGGAAGCATTTTATTGTAGTTTTATGTAGTTTTTGTGGTGTATGAAGCTTCTTGTACTTTTACGAAACCCCCATCCCCAAAATTTTTGTCGATTCTGTGTTGGATTTATATACACTTTATTGCATTGTTGTGTTGGAATATTCAGTATCGGTTTATTCAACTGAAAGTTAATTTATTACTACGGATTGACAGTGGGTTGTTGATTGTGGTGATCCATGCATGTCAGTTGTGGCCTTGGAATGAGGAAAAGTCTGATGTGGTGCTTTATTAAAGTATTATTTGTGAAATTCTTTAAGTTTAGTGGCAGAATGTAAGTTTTGTTTTGTTTTGCCAAATTTGTCTTGTTTTGCCAATGGGTTGTTGGTCATAGAGAAGGTTGGAGGTAATTATAGTTTCAGGGGATGGTAGTTTGGTATTTGTAGCTAGCATGAAAATTGTCCACTATTGATCACGTTTCAATGCACATTTTCATAGACTTGCAAACTTGCATGCAGTTTGTTTTATATTTAGATCTTTATGTGCAGTAGTTCATGATTTGTAAACATCATTCAACACCTTTTTTTTCTTCTATTTGCACCTCTGAGACAGTTAAAAATTAACTAAATTTTTCAGATTGAAACTACCATTACAATTAGTATATATTTGTTTGTCTAAGCAATTAAATAACCTCATTAAATAACTTAAAAAAAATGTATTTTTGACATATGGAAAAATGAAAACAACAAGTATTTTCAAGATCAAGTTCTCTTCCATTGTTTCAGTCTCACAAACAAGAATGGATGGAAGATGCATAAACTAGAATCCATCTGCATCAGTAACCTGTTATTCTAGTTCATCGAATACTCCTTAATTAACTATTGTTAATATTTTGTTGTTGTTTTAAACATACTTTCATATACTTACAGATATGATTATCAGTATAACAATTCATCCTAAAGGAATAATGCATCATAACCCATTTACATACATTGGTTGTGACCTATATCAAGTCAATGGGTATGATATTGACTACATAAGCCTATTAGAAATTAAAGAGCTCGGTCGCAATTTAGGATATGTGAACGAAATTAGATGCTGGTACAACGTCAGTGACCATCATCAGCACGTGATACCTTTAAACAATGATGCAGACATTATAGTTTTTTTAAATGTTGTTGAGGATTACAAATATGAACAAGTTCACTTATATGTTGAACGTATGGTGGACGAGGCTGTAATGGTTGAGGAGCATTTCTTTCTTGAATCTCATAAAGATGGACAATATGGAGATGGAGCTGTAGATGGAGATGGAGAAGGGGGTGGTGGCGTGGATGAAATACCTAGAGCTGCCCGTGAAGATGGTACTTGGGAAGGACATGATGGAGAATGTGAAATTTCTCAATCAAAAAAGTGTAAAAGCCCAAGGGTTAAAACTAGGGTTGCCCATATTGTTACACCCTCGAAGAAAATGAACTCCACTGCATGTGCATCTACAAGCGGGCAACCAAGCAACCAGCTGACCAGCAGTTGAGGAGATACATAGGATAATATTATTTGTTTTTTTTATTGATCTTTAGTTTATTCTTTTCAATTGATAGTATGTTAATCCATGCAATGTTTTTCTTTGTTTTTTGTTTTTCTGAGAAAGAGAGAGGAAAATGACTGTTGTTGGAACTCCAACCTAGTGAAGGACATCCACTGAATATGCACCTCAAAGTAGGCAACCAAGCAACCAACCGACCAGCAGTCAAGGAGGTACACAGGATAATATTATTTGTTTTTTAAGTGATGTTTAATTTATTATTTTGTGTTTGTATTATGTTAATGAATGCAATGTTTTTATTTTTTTTTTAATTTTTTTTTTTTAGTAAGAGGAAGGAAGGCAACCGCTATTAGTACTCCAACCAATAGAAGGACCTCCACAAAATGTGCATCTCCAAGCGGGCAACCAAGCATGCAACCGACCATAAGTTGAGGAGGTACACCGGATTATTAGTTTTTTTTTTAGTGAAGTTTAGTTTATTCTTTTAATTTGATATTATGTTAATGAACGCAATGTTTTTCTTTTCCTTTTTGGTTTTCCTTTTTTCAGGAAAATGAAAGAACGTTAATGTCAGTGTGGAGGACAATACGCGTGTCGGTGTAGAGGACAATATTTGTGCAGATGTGAATGCCATGCCAAGTGATAAACAAAAAAGAAAACATGGTAGGCCACGGAAGACCACAATGGCTAAGGATATTGATCAAGTGATTAAGGAGCTGTTGAGTGGCTTGAAACTATCTGAATCTGAGGATGATAACCTATTCTACGATGCTGATGAGGTCACCAAAGAAAATGATGGAACGGCTAACTGGTGG
Source organism: Corylus avellana (assembly GCF_965113065.1). Lineage (NCBI taxonomy): Eukaryota > Viridiplantae > Streptophyta > Magnoliopsida > Fagales > Betulaceae > Corylus > Corylus avellana. The sequence goes on from NC_142497.1 coordinate 9,813,319, forward strand.
GCCAAGGTTGACAGTACTATAACAGATATGGGAGCCGAGTTTGGAGATAAGGCATCTGATGATTCAAGTGATGGTCTTGCAAGTTTGCAAGCAAGTGATTCAGACGATGTTGGAAAGAAGCAGCAGTATAGGCAGTTCAATGAGAAGTTTGACTTGAAAATTCCCATAACATTTTGAATTGGGATGAGTTTATAGATACGTATGTCTTCAAGCGGGCACTGAAGACTCATGCTGTGCAACAGGAGTTCGATTACCAACACAAACACAATGACATGAGTAGGGTTAGTGCAATCTATAAAGAAGATCATTGCAATTGGAGGATTCATGCTTCTATAGGTGCTACTTGGACTTGTATTCAAATTAAAACCTACTACCCTACTCATATTTGTGGTAATCAGTACGAAAGCACAAGATGTAATGTAGAGTATCTTGTTCGTACTTATAAGAAGGACTTCAAAGATAATCTAACATGGACACCGTATGCATTGAAAGAAAGGGTGAAGAGGGACCTTAACATAAATGTGTCTATTGTTCATTGCTATAGAGCGAAAAGGAAGGCATTGCATCAATTATTTGGTAGCCATTCCAAGTAATATCACCTCACAAGGAGATACGTATTGACAATACGTAGCACCAACCCTCATTAGTAGTGCTTATATACAGATAGATGGAGCATTCTTTCAAATGATGTATATTTGCCTTGATGCGTGCAAGAAGTGGTTTAACTATGGTTGTCGGCTCGTAATTTGTTTAGATGCTCGTCATCTTAAGGGGGACAATGGGGGGCAATTGCTGTGTGCCGTAGGCAAGGATGGCAACGACGACATGTTTCCCATTGCATTTGTTGTGGCTGAGGCAGAAACAAGAGATACGTGGTAGTGGTTTATTACCATTTTACTGGAGGACTTAGATGGGGCAGCATGCAGACTTGGTTGGGCTATCATGTCTGACAGGTAGACGGTACTTGGTTTAATAAGCTACTTATATTCTTGATGTGTTATGGTATTTGTTTATTATATTTGTTTATTTTCTTACGCATGTGTGTAGGGGCTTGGAATTGCAGTTGACGTTGTATTGTCACATGCTGAGCATCGCCTTTGTGTTCGGCACCTACATGAGAATTTGAAATTGAGAGGCTACACAGGGAAAGCATTTAAGGATGAGTTGTGGGGGGCTGCACAGGCAACCAATATTTATGCCTTTGACCACCACATGCAGAAGATCTTGGCAATGAACATAAGTGCATGTTGTGCAAATTTATTTAACTCGCAAGTGCACGAATCAATTGTAGTTTAATGGATTGCAAGTGCGAGGTTGAACCCATAGAGAATTGTATTTTTGAAAGAGAAATTTAAATCTAAACTAATTAAATCCTAACATAGTTCCAAAAGGGTTTTGAATTTTGGTTTTTAAAATTAAAAGATAAACATAAATTAAACAAAAGGTAAACACTAAGGTTTAAGAATCCACACTCACCAAATCATAACAACATACTCCATGTTCATCAATATTTATCCGAAGTTCTCACAATTTAAATCTTATGTATGCTTTACTATGCTTCAAAGAATTAATCAAAATCATCTCATGTATCCATTCATTGACCAAATCACAAAAGGAATCCAAATTCAATTTAAACACCAGATGTATCCGTAGAAAAAATCACAAGGGATATCCAATTTTTATGAGTTAAAAACCAAGCAATCAATCATATGAAATTATCTCAAATCATCACATATATCCTTGAATCACAAGAGATATCCAAGAATCACTCCACATATTGATTAGAAGTAAAACAATTGAAATACAAAACTCAATAAAATTGGATAAATAAAGACTTACATAAAAGTGATGTCATTCTTCATCGGTGAGGCTTCATCCCCAACCTTAATTGGGAATTTAGCTCCACATAAAAAATAAAATATAAACTTAAACCTAAACCTAAAGAAAAACTAAACAAAAGAATTTTGCTCTCTAGGATTGTGTATCTTTTCTTGAATGCAAAGAAGTCTATTTATAAGCTTAGGAAAGTGCTAAAAACCTTATTAAACCTAGATAATTCGGAGGTTTGTCTCTCAGTCAAAATAGAAGTCTGAAATCGGAATAGGATTCGTCCAGATTTGTGTCTCTTAATTTCGGGGTGATTTTGGCATAGTAACCGTCCGAATTAGGAAAATCCTATTTCACAATGAATTGTAGTATTTTGAGTTAGCTTTCCAATGCCGCTTAAATCACTTCAATCTGATATTTAAGTAGAAAGTTATAGTCAAAATACTGAGACATGTACAGAATCTGAATTTGAATCCGATCCAAAATCTTATCCAATCTATCTTTAATCCAATCTGATCTTTAATCTAATTTAACCTTTTTCTTGAATTCAGTTGATCTTAACCACATCATTTAGGTCTTCTCAGAGTATGCTTTCTTCCAAACTTTGCATTTTTTCCTTTAAAGCTGTAATTTTTCTTTAATGACCTACAAAACACTAAAAGCACAAAACTAACACAAAATATTAAATAACGACACAGCTAAAGGATTAACTAATGTAAATAAAGGGGTCCAAATATGCAATATTTGGCACTTATCAGTGCACACGCTTACGTTAGTGATCTACCTAAGGCATCATGGTCCAAACATGCATTCAGCTGCCATATCAAATGTGACATGTTGAATAACTTGGCTGAGAGCTTCAATGCTTAGATTAAATACGCTAGGAGAAAGCTCATACTAACAATGCTTGAACATATTCGTCGGCAGATAATGGCACGCTTCCAACAAAAAAGGAACGAAATCCGGTCGACCCACTACACAATATGCCCAAAGATTTAGAAGAAGTTGGAGAAGTCAAAAAGTGATGCAAAAGACTATATCAGTCGATGGCAGAATGAACTTGAGTTTGAGGTCGACCACATGTACAATGCACGGCGTTTAATCTGGTTAGATGAGAAGACATGCACATGTGGGAGATGGCAGTTGAGTGGGATCCCTTGCTCACATGCTTGTGTTGCAATTTACATGCAAAAGCAAAAATCGGAGGAATATTTGGATGAATATTACAAGATAAAAAAATACATGCAAGAATATGCAGGTCGAGTTTATGGTATAGAAGGTCCACAGACATGGCCAGCTGATGATCCATGCGATAAAATCCTGTCACCTAACAATAAAAGGGCTCCTGGTAGATGAAAAATGAGCCGGAGAAGAGCTGCAGATGAGCCACCTAACCCATACAAGCTAACCCGTAGTGGATACGCTATGAAATGTGCAAACTATGAGAGTTTAGGCTATAATTACAAAAGTTTTCATTTACCGTTGAATTTGGACCGAAAGAGGTGAAAACCAAAGAAATATAAGCTGAAAAATGATGCTATTCAAACATAGGTAAAACTAAGACCTTTTTCAGCATTAGCTTTAATTTTTTTGCATGAAATTTTGATTTGTTTGTGTTTTCTTTTGATAAATATGAAGAAAGGTTTGTGGTGATGGACTTGGTTGTGAGGTACTCTCAGTGAGTTCTTCACTGGATGTCTATACCTATTTGCATCATCAAGTTGTTCAAAGGTTGGGATTATTTATGATGAAAAATATAATATTTGGTTGATGTTGTTTTTAGGAATGTTTGTTTATGTTTTTTTTATGTATAATATTTGGTTGATGTTGTTTTTAAGAATGTTCGTTTATGTTTTTTTTTTAGGTATAATATTTGGTTGATGTCGTTTTTAAGAATGTTCGTTTATGTTTTTTTTTAGGTATAATATTTGGTTGATGTTGGATTAGGATGGATTGAATAGTAGTGGAATATTAAGTGGATATTTTGGTAATGGTCTTCTATAATGCTTAGCATGAAAATGGTTGAACATGTTTGGTTAATGCATTCTAGGGATCCCAACATGAATCAAATGCGGAAGCATAGGCGAGGTCGTCACAGCCTCATGTTCGTACATGTATGGCAACTGAGTCGCAGGTAAAACCGATAATTTTTTTTAGAATACAAATTCCATATAACTGTGCAATATGTTGTGTATTAGTAACTAAGTAATATATCATGAATAACAGGCGGAAGCAGAGGTGGGGTCATCACAGCATCGTGTTCGTATACGTAAGGCGACTCAGTCGCAAGTAAAACTAATACTTTTTTTGGAATACAAATTTCATATAACTGTGCAATATATTGTGTATTAGTAATTAATTAATATGTCATGAACAACAGGTGGAAGCAGAGGCGGGGTCGTCATAGCCTCGGGTTCATACACGTAGGGCGACTCAGTGTTAAACAATGATCACATTTTCAACTACTTTTGTTCTTTCATTTATTTGTTGCTTTTAGTGGATGAATGTAAATATGCCACAATTTATGACAATGGAGGCACTTTTGTTACAATATGCAGAAAAATGATGTTGTTTTCTACCGAGTATCTATGGAATCCACTTAATTTTAGTACAATATGTTATGTTGATGACTTTATTCATGCCTATATTCTAAGTTAGGTGACATTGAAAATTGAAAATTACTTGATGACATTATAAAGTACTTGATAACTACTTGTGTTGCATGAAAATGAAATATAAGGCAAGCAAAATTTGTATGCCACAATGAGGCTAGAGAATTGGCAACTTTTTGACAAATATATAATAGCAATATTATTTCATGCTTTCAATTATTTTCGTGTCATAGTTCAGTCTTGTGGATTTAAGTTATATAATCAATTAATTCATATTAGAAAAATGTCACACTCTTTGAATTCTTCCACTCAAAATTCTACATGGACTCATGTAGGTTTCCATCGTATGGTTAAACTGAGTAATGTTTATTAAATACAACTAACGCAAGAAATGGTAAAATAGGCGAATCGTAGGTGTGAAAGGAAAGTACCCACATTCAAATCAACATAAACACTAACATACATTTAATTATATGAGTTTACTAAGTCATACAAATTTTGTTTTTTTGCCTACCTAATTCGGTGATACAAAACATACAATTGAAAGTTACGCATCAATGCCCCAAACACAACATTTCCATGCCTCGATGCTCCATCAACCGATGACAAATGAGCAATAAACATATCACCAACGAAAATACCAATATATACATTTGGATCTTCAGTCTAGCTTTAAGCGATGACACTTCACCCTTCAGAGAATTAACTTGTTTATACAACCCAGGTAGGACCTCTCGTCCGTGAGCACATGTTTCATCGTCATACTATTGAAAAAAACGACATTGTCCAACTTTTTATCAGTACACAAAAAAATCGACAATTAATACAAAAATTACGAACAAGTACAAAATAACAACCATTTCTCAACACCAGATCACTCAAATTCAAATGCCTTGTTATGGTCATACATAACACACCTATAGAATTGCTTCCCATGATTTTTTATAGTTGTGGATATCATAATTAGGGTTGTAAGGTATCACCTATACTGCACAGGTTCCATATCTTCTTTTTAAACAACGATATTACATATGCGAACGACATTGACTGTTCATTATACAATGAATTCCTAAATCATTAGCAGTAATCCGCCAAAACTATTATGTGTTTCACAAAATAAAATTTACAAACCTTTTATTGGCTTCACACTGTGGGATTCGGTTTCATTGTATCCTTCCCCAATAATTTTCTTCTTCTTGTTCATCTGCAGTTTTTTTTTTTTTTTTTTTTTTTTTAAACAAGAAATATGTCCATGAGCCCTAATCAAAAATCAAGTTCAAAAAATCCAACATAGCTCTTGAATGTCTAGAATCACCTGATCATTCACATTCACATAGTATATTGAAATGGAAAACCACATATGCATCAAATGATATGAGTAGTATATGCCAAACGAAAAAAACCTAAACCATTGTTAAAAAAACGTAGCTATAGATGCTTGCTAACAAAAATAAAGGCTTCATCTTCTAGCAAATTAAGGGAAATATTGTGGCTTTCAAGTTATTAAGGAATGCATATTGTTAATTTTCAAGGGTTTCATTATCAGATTATGTTTAAACCCTAAACCACAAAATAATAATAATAATAATAAATAAAGAAATTCAGTGCAAACCGAAAAGTTGTACACTACACATCAACTAAAAGTATTGATCAAATAACATGTTAGGCATCAAAGAAATATGCAGAATAGAATAACGTGTTACTCATAATAAAAAATAAATTAAAAAAAAAAAAAAAAAAAAAAAAGAACCCTAGCCCCCAATCTTGGGCTTCTTACTTGTGACAGAGTTAGGTCGAAAAGTTTGTGACGGAGTGACGCTGGACTCATAAACCGCCTGTGGGTGGGTGGGTTTTGGGTGCATCGGTGGGGGGAGCTCCTTGACTCTCGCAAGGTGGGGGCGGAGAATGGATTTCTTCCTCCTCTTTGAAATCCCTAGGTATTACGTGCAGATGGAAGTTTAAACAATAAAACCCCCAAGTTGATCAAAATGCACCGTTTTGGTTGGTGCCAAAATGGTGCGTTTTGATCCAACGTGTCTACTATTAACACGTGAGATCAAAAAAAAAAAAAAAATCTGATGTGGGCCCTAATAAAACGGTGCATTTCATATAATATAACGGTAGTTAAAAAAAATTGACGGCATGGATTTTATTGTAATTTCGATTGATCCGATGAGTAAATTATCGGAAAAAAAAAAAAACTTAGGGACAAAAAAATTTTAGTGTGCTGACCCAAGATATTTTGATATAATTTTCCTAGACTTTATAATATGACAAGTATATGAATGCAGAATAATAAGAAATATAAAAGAGACAGAGACACAAGATTTAAGGTGGTTCGGCAATACGCCTACATCCACACACTAAAACCCTAGAGGTTACATCTTGCCTTTTATTGATTGAATATAATTGTACATAAAAAGCTTCAATTTATAGGAGCCGAAGGGAGAGGGCTTCCTTATATTTGAGTAATGTGGCTATTCTAACACACTTTAATATGTGTTCATTTTGCGTTTGTAACCGCTTTGAGAGGACTGTGTCACTTGTTTGACCAATTTTTTACATTTTTTATGTATTTATGCGCTTTGTTAAATTTTTAATTCGTTTTTGGTATGTTAATGGAGAGCCCGCCCATTTTCAGTTTTCGTATTCTCAACTTTTTTTTTTTGCCTTTTCCTTTTGGATTATGAATGGTAATGATCATCTTTTGTAACAGTTTTCTTTATTTAATTAAGAAAAAAAAAAAAAAAGCTACTTTTTTTTTTAGACTATAGTTTTTATTTTATATATATATATATATATATATATATATATATATATATATATATATATATATATAAATTTACGTTATTATGAAAATGAGTGTCACATTGACTGTTTACATTTTACTGTCTGGTGTGACAACAGGCAAATACTATGTAGACTGTTATGTCAATTTGTATATATGATAAGTGATAAGTGTCATGTGGTAGTCTATATGTAGTGACTGACCTAATAAATGTCATGTAGACTAGAGGTGTACATGCAGATGCGTATGCGGCTATTTGCATTATCCTCATCCGCAAAATACGGATATTCGCATCACATTTTTACTAACCGTATATGCATGGTTATTGCGATTATTATCTGCTATCTGCATTTTAGGTAATAGACTTATTTTATTGTGTTGGGCCTTTTGTGTGTTTCTATTATAGAATATTTTAAATGATTTTGAAAATAATTTAGGCCTATTTTTAGCGTTTTAGACTTGTTTTAATTTTTTAAGTCCTAATTGTTCAAAAATATATTGATTTCACATCACTTTTGCCTTTTTACAAGTCAATTAGTGAACTGTGAAGAAAAAAAAACTAAACAATGTAAACATAACATATCCCTAATTCAAAAACAAAGACGTTTTGGCGAATTTATTATTATTATTATTACATATATGCAGTTATTAATAGCATCAGCATACCCGAAAATCACTATCCGCATCTGCATATGTGAATAATTATTTTTACCAACCATATTCATAACCAAAAAGGCGAATAATAAATATAGCAAATGCAAGTGATTAATATCTGCCCGCATATACAGGGTAGATTGTGAAATCAATTATAAAGGACATATGAAAGCTATAGTACCCTTGGCCTTATGAGCACCCTTTTTTTTTTTTTTTCCTTAAATTTATGGGCGATTCCAAAGAGAAAGAGGTATCAGTTTCGTGAGGTTGAAGGCAAAATTGTCAAGCCAAGGGCCCCAACATTAGTGGGAGAGTCAAAATGCCGCCGGCCCTTCATTTGCGGAGGGAGACTTTGGGTGTCATTTCAACGACCAAACAGAGAAGAAAAAAAAGAGAGAGATGAAAGATCATAATCAAGCGCGTTGGAGTGTAGCCTAAAACACAAACAGAGAAGAAAAAAAAGAGAGAGATGAAAGATCATAATCAAGCGCGTTGGAGTGTAGCCTAAAACACAAACAGTGTGGACCATTTTATCTTAATCTCAGCCACATATTTTATTATTATTTTTAAATGAGCCTACATAAATTATGGGTAATGTTAGTAAAGCCCATTAAATGTGATCAATACAGTAATATGCCAGACCATTAAAACTTCTCCAGAAGCACGTATTTATTATGTTACATGCGTTAAAATAGAGTAAGCTAAATCTTAGATATAGAGACCAATTGATTTGGTTCGGACTTTTGAGTTGTGGATGTAAATATTATTTTGGTTTTTGGGTCTAGGAGGATAAGTTTTGGCTTGTGGTTCTATGCCTTCAATGCTAAAAAATAAGAGCTATCTATATATTAGTTTGAGTTTATTTGACGCAAATTTGCTGTTTAATTTAAAAATTAGTCATAGGCTAACAAATTTTGTATGAATCTGAAATGTAATATGTTATCTTTGACGCTTGTAATCTCATAGTTTCGGCTATGATTAATTCAGAGCTTTGTTTTGTATTATTTAAGCTTTATGCTCGTTTATCAACGAATGAAATTGAACTGCTTCAAAAAGATATAGAGACCAATTTAAATTGAAAAAAAAAAAAGAAAAATTCCCCTTTTATAAACAGAGAGAGAGAGAGAGAAAAGTGACAAATTTAATTAAGGACAAAAGATAATAATAAAAAGTGCAAAAATAAAAATATTAATCTCTGACCACTTAGTCTAAAAGTAGAAACCTCTTGGATTGGTTGGAAAAGTTTATACAGGCTGTCACGATATTTGACCATGTCATTAATAACTTATTGGTGACAGCTTTGTCATTATATAAGTGTGGCCTTTGTCTTTTTTATTTTTTTGTTTTGTTGACCATGTCATTATAACTTTAATGGTGATACCTTTTGAATAAGGTCAAAAGTACACTACCAATCGTCAAACTTAAACCAACAAGGTGGCCCATTTTTGTACGACTAAATTCCCATTAATTCCATAATAATTATCTATACGGATGAGGGTCCTCTAAATGTTTTAAGGGGTTCTTAAAATTTCACTAATTATTTTTCATATTTATTAATTTAAATTAAACCATTTTAAATTAATAAATGGGATTCAAGAATGTCATAATTGAAGAAAATGCTCCGAAAATAAGGACAAAAATTTCCTCCAAAATGGTTTGGAGGAAATTTCTTTCAACCCACTCCAATAAGTGACAAGTGTTATTCCTCACATGTTTTATATATATAGTGTAAATCATTTTAAATTTGAAAAACATAAGAGTATAGAAATTGATAATTTTGTATAGCGAAAAGTTTAAGACTTGAAAGATCAAATCGTTATAACTTAACGGATGTAGATGATGAAGGTTTATTCTGAAACCCGAAGAAAAAAAAAAAAGAATTAAGAAGATCAAAAGAAAATTTTCTTTTGAATATAAAATACACAAAAATGTTAAATACTTTAAATAATATGAACTAGACAGAAGTAAAAGCTTGCATGGATTACCTACTTGAGTTACAATGATAGATAGATTGTGCTAGAAAGGCATGATCATGAACAAGTTTTTGGATAAATGTTGGAGAAGCTCAAGCTGCAAATATCTCTACATAGAAGAAGATTCTCTTATTATTATCCTGGCTACATTTATTGATTGGAAATTTGCTACAATCATTTGAGATATTAAAGTGCAGCTCCAATGTTTCCATATTTAGACTGCTTCCAAGATCTCTCGTAGTGTTAACTTCAGAACACACCAACTTGCTAAATAAGCTGTTTCCAATTAGGTTTTTAGAAACATTTCCATTATTTATTTGTTTCTTTCTTTCTAAAGAATTAATAGTAGGAAAGACCCACAAATGTAATTTCTATCTCCCTAATTTTCTTATTGAATAAAAAAAAAGGTTAGATAGTAGAGATCTAGCAAGAGCATCCTAAATGTATGGTCTAGAGACTTGGAGAATGAATGGTTGGAGAGAGTCAAGTGGCTTGTATTGATATGAAATATGAAACAAAGAATATGAGTACAATGTTTAGAGTAAAAGAGCATGTGCATAGTAAAAAAAAATGTTATTGGGCTCGTCTAGAGTTGAGAGATTTAACATGTTTAACTAAATAAGTTTTTTTTTTTTTTTACTCAAAGCGGGAGAGGGGGGAAATTAAATAAGTTAGATTATGGTTGATTTATTTGTTGATATTTATTTATTTGTTGACATGTCCGCACAAGAGGAGAGAGAGAGATTCGAACTAGTGACCTTCGCTTTATTAGGTGTGGTCGCAGTCAATTGAGCTACCTCTTTGAATATTTGTTGGTATTTATTTAGAAATAAATCAAACTCAAAATTTTATTTTGAGCTTTTTTTTTTGAGAGAGAGAAAAAGAAAAAGGGGAATTTTGAGCCTTTTTATTGTAAATGAATTAAATCTCAAACACATCAATTTGTTTATAAACAACAAGCTCATGAAAATAAACAAGTCAAATTCCAGCTTGATGCAAGGGTTAAGTATAGTGTAGTTAGTAGTGGCATTAGTGGGGTAGTTTTCAAAAGTGACCCACTTGAGTTGTCAACATTTGAAAACGAGAATATGTTATTTGGTAAAAAAGAAAAAAAAAAAAAAATCTTATCTTCATACCACTAAGCACTAGATAAATGATCCACGACAATTACGTGAAGTGTCGGTAGGTAATGTGAGAGACTTTGTATGAGACTTATTTATTTAGGTAGATGGTAAAATAATTTAAAATTTTATTTAAACAATTAAACTGTATATAAATTTTTTGAAAAACTTCACAAAATTTTTCATGAACTTTCACGCATTTTGACATAACTCTTGAAATTCAAAAACTCACAATTTTACTCACAAACTTATAATTTAATACAATCTCTTCCTCGAGCATTAAAACATACTGTAAAAATAATAAAATAACCTTTATACCATTTAAACTTTAATGAAATTCTAAATTTACTAAAATTTTATTTTTTATTAAAATTTAAAATAACCTTTATACCATTTAAACTTTAATGAAATTCTAAATTTACTAAAATTTTATTTTTTATTAAAAAACCAAAAATTATAGGGCATTTTGATATTTTTCATAGTCTCTATTAAGATCTAATTGCATCAAAAAATTTTGAACGATATAATTGAGACTTTGTTTTAAAGCTTAGAGAGTCTTCTCAAAATCAATAGAAATTCAAGAATCTTTTATAAAATTTGTCCTAATTATTTATTTTATTATTTTATATATTTATTGATAATAATCCGTACAAATAATTACAGTAAAATTCAATTCCCGCTCAGTTACCCGCATGAATGAGAAATCACATCAAAGAATAACATAAAATATAATTTAGGAAGAAAACAAAATGCAAAAAGGGAAGAGGAAAGGCTCCATGTTTTACTCTGATATTCCCAAAGCCGATCCCCCCGTCCCTGTTGACTCCTTGTCTCTCTCTTTCTCTAGATACTACCAAAACAAACCCTAGAGGGATCCAGAGCGAGCTCAGCCATGGCAGCGCCGAGCTGGATATGGAGCCTCTCGCTGGCCGTCATTCTCGGATTAGTCAACGGCAACTCCGAAGGAGACGCTCTGTACACGCTCAGGCGGAGCTTATCAGATCCCGACAACGTCCTTCAGAGCTGGGATCCTACCCTTGTCAACCCCTGTACTTGGTTCCACATCACTTGCAACCAGGACAACCGCGTCACCCGCCTGTCAGTTTATCATTCTCCCCCCCTATGCATATGAATTATGTTTTTTGGATCGCTTTTTCTGCTTCAGTTTGCATTTTATTTTATTTATTTTCTTCGTGCCATAAGGATTATCGAATACCCAGTTTTTGTTTGTCAGAGTAGAAGCGGAGAGTAGATAGTTTGATGGTAGGTGCAGCGTCGTTCAAACGTTATAGAAAACATGAAAGTTGCTACATCGCCTTCGGTTTCTGTAACTTGGGGGTCGACAGCATTCGAGTGTTTTTTTTTGTTTTCGTAAATGTTTAGGTATTGGAGGAGCTTTGCTGTCTCTTTCCAGCTTCTTGGGGTTTCTTTTTCAATAAGATGCGTTTACCTTAATCTTGTGTTTATAGGAGATGTTGGTATTAGAGGTCTTGCAAAATTAAGATTTGGGATGTTGTTATTTTCCTTTATCTTTGGGATTGGGGGCAGTGGACATTTACATCCACAATATGGGCTGTTTTGGGTAGACATGAACTAGGTTCAAGGATATGACACGATATGGACTTCTCAACTTTGGAACTTTGCAAAGAGGATTCGGGCATGGTGAGGGTGCTGCAATGTTCATATACATACACAAATCGTTGATGTGAAAGAATGAAAATCCTTTGATTTGGGCTGCTGTTGTATTTGTATACGTGCATTTTTTTTTGTGTGAGTGTATGTATATATTTCTAAAAAATAGTCTCAGAGGTTTGAAACCTACATAATGATTATCCCTTCATTTGACTTTTTTATGTTTAATTTGAAAAGACTCATATCCAAAGTGCTCATTTTATATATTTAAAGCTTGTTGGTGAATTTTTCTAATCAAAGAACTTCTTGTAGGATTAGGGAGATGTCCTTAGTGCTATTTGTTGACAATGATGTTACCACTGCCTCAACGATTTTCTCAATCATATCTGTTTGCTGTTTTCTGCTAAATTAGTTGATGGAGAAATTGGCTTTTTTGGCTAACAATAAATCTGTTTAAGTTGAAAATTCTGATCACTTTAATTTGGAATTGTTGCCATGTTCTCTGTTTTGGATTATAGTTTTGTTGTTAAATTAAGTCTTATTTATCATTTATTTCTTTCATCCATTTTGCTTCATGGGAATCTTCATTTTCCTTCCTATCACAATAAAATAAGGAGAAGGAAATTACAATACAGATTCTGAAATGGAAAAGAATAATTTATTTTTCTACCTTTGGTATGGTCTTCCAGAATGAATTATTCCCTGTTAATTGTTGAGTTCTTCTTTGCTTTTTTTTTTTTTGATAAATAAAATGAAAATTGAAAAGTGTCTTCTATGCTATTTGTGAAGTATTGTTTGGTTGGGAACCTGTTGCTTTGTCTTGCCATGATTTGCTGTATCAATTATGGTCTGAAATTCCTCTATGCTGTGATACATGACGGACAATGTTCTTTTTCTATTGCGTTTTTTCATGTTTGAGTAGCAATTGTTTGTCCCACTATGCGTTTATTATATTAGACATGCTTGTTGTTTTTAATTAATATAATCTTTTTGTTCTCATATTGCAGTGATCTCGGTAATTCAAATTTATCTGGACATTTGGTACCTGAACTCGGGAAGCTAGAGCATCTACAGTATCTGTATGTCTGTTTGTTTATCTTTACTTGATAGTGTGCATGAACACAGATAGTTGCTCACTTGATTTATTGTTAGTTCCAAAATGATCATGTATTTAATATTTAATGGCTTTTGTATATAAGCTTTGACTGCCATGCAGTATTATTTGCAGGATGTTGTTCATATCTGGGTATCTAAATCACTTGACGGAACTTTTCTCTTTGTTGATATAGGGAGCTGTATAAAAACAACATTCAAGGAACTATCCCTTTGGAGCTCGGTAACCTGAAGAGTCTAATCAGCTTGGACTTATACAATAACAACATCTCTGGGACAATTCCATCTTCATTGGGGAAATTGAAGTCTCTTGTGTTTTTGTAAGTTTGATTAAATATAGTATTGATCTATTTATGCATGATTAGACTCTGCTTTGGGCTTTGCTTTCTTTTCTACCTTCATTTTCTCAGAAGTACCTGAAAATAATAAATGGGGCAGATAGTTGAATCAACCAGAATCCTAAATTTAGGATGCCAATTGAACATGTGAACATCAATTTCAGGGTTAGCTGATATTTTTACAAAATTAATGTAATTGGGCACTGACAAAATTGTTATCATATTATTACTTGATCTGGTGGTTATTCTCTTCTCGCTGGTTTTAACTATAATTTCTATAGCATGTCAACATCCAGCGAATTGTCTTTCTCATAAATATGTGGTTTGGCAGACGGCTTAATGACAACAGGTTGAATGGGCCTGTCCCCAGGGGACTCGCTGGTATTTCAAGCCTCAAAGTTGTGTAAGTTATATTAATGTCTTTTTGGTAGATGCAGTCTTCTGTACTATTCTGTGGAGTAACACACACATATACAGTCCTAACTTTGCCTCTCTTTTCAGGGATGTCTCAAACAATGATTTGTGTGGAACTATTCCAACCAGTGGCCCATTTGAGCACATCCCTTTGAACAAGTAAGTGTTTATGTTTATCTCTTTGGGGAAATACATTTTACTCTCCTATGGCTAGGCCATAAGACATGGAACCTCCCTTAAGTTTGGTTTGTAATATAATCTCCTTGTGGTTAAGTTCAAAGAATAAAGTCAGCATGTCTAGTGTAGAACTAATCTCATTATTTCAGGTTATGGATTAATTGTATAACCTGTTCTATATATATATGTTGACTTTTACACTTTGGACATGACCATCAGGGGATTAAGTGTTGTAAACTAAACTTTAGAGAAGTTTCATAGTTTACAGCCTAACACAGAGGAGGTAAGTGTATTTTCCTAGGTATTTCTTCTTTGTCATTTTCCTCTTCGCGTGTTCTGCTATAGCCTCGAACATGGATGGCATCCTACCATTGGATTTATGTTGCTTTGACTCTTGTGTGAGACTTCACATAGACCTTATAAGTGCATACTTTTTCTAAGTATTTAATTCTTATGACTTAGATGTGAAATAATTATGTGTCTCTCTCCCTCTTCCCTTTCCACCCCTCTAATGCTTCTCCCTTATGCCATATAAGAGTTCATATTAAATTCTAGTATATGTGTGTAATGCATGTCTGGTATGTAGAAGTATGTGTTTCTCTTCTTCCTTGATCACCGGATTTGGAGACAAATAATGTGAATTTCATATGATAATTCAATTAGAAGTTGCTATTAATCATTGACACACTGAGACTATATGATAATTCGACAGTCAGACAGTATCTTACTTTGATAGAGTTTGTATGGCTAAGTATGATGGTTAAAGTGATTTGCAACTTTCTGTTTACCCAAAATTCATATAATGTGCATAACTACAAGGTGTCACACACTTTTTTAGATTGGTGAAACACATCGTTTAAAATGAAACAGGTTCCTTAAAACCCATTCTAAAGATGCTTGGTGAGGATTCCCTTCAAATCTCAAGTTTATTGCCTTGCTCTATGTGCCTTTTTAAGAAATGGAATGAATCCGCTGTATGTTTGGTACCTACATTTTTTTTTCTCATCCGTTCCAATTGAGAAGATTCTAATGCTCCATAAAGCTGGGTCTTTATCTAATTTCATTATTAAAATCACATTCCAGATTGTAGGATTGTTCTATGATACAATTCAAGTAATAATCCAGAGTATCCTAAATTCAAATTTGTGCAATTCCATGAGGACATAGGATAGGGTTGCAGGACCATGGTTTAGGATTGGACCATCAAGGACATAAAGCACTCAAGCTTCAGATTGTTAGGTAGATGCTAAGAAGTATCCTTGGACATTTTTTTTTTTTTAATAAGATGAAGTAACCTTGGACATAAATTGATGATACATGAAATAATACAAAGTAGGAGAAAGAAACAGAGCAGCCAAGGAAAATGACAAGGATACATAGTACCTTGAGCTGGAAGCACATCTTTCGTTCCTTGAAAAAAAAAAATTCTAGTATTAGCTTTTCTTAGTTCTGAAAATTTGCAGCTTTTTGGGGAACACAGTTGTGGTGGTTTACTGCTGAACTTGATTTCATTTGATTGTGTCATCTTTAGGTCCATGCTTTAGGGGCATATTAAATGCTTGCTTTGACAAGACTCAGTAGTGTCAAATTTAATGGTTTTGTATTCGTTTGCATTTCACAATAATCTATGCAGTTGCTGCTTCATCTGGATTCTGGAGGGCATGCTCCAAAACCGAAGCTTTGACAAATTTCTTCATTATTTTAATTTCATCGCTAGCTACTGTCTTCTACTCTCTTTTATTTATGTCATCCAAACCTGCCAAAGGAATTTACCTTAGTTTTTTTTTTTCCAATGTTGTAGCTTTGAGAATAATCCTCGGTTAGAAGGTCCAGAGTTGCTGGGGCTTGCAAGTTATGACACTAACTGCTCATGAGATGTATGATGCTGCAAAACCTCAACCTTGCATGGAGTTAGATATGTGCTTCAAAACTGGAAGTGAATTACTCAGTGTAATGGGATTGGTAGCAAATTCAGTCCCTTATATATAATTATTTGTAAATTTTACAGCGACTACTACTGCATTGTTCTGCTCTTTCCAAGATGTTCAAGACATTAATATGTATTGATGTAAAGTAGAGAAGAGTTTTACCTAATCCTTTTGATTATTACTGATTTCAAGCTCATTCTTGGTGAGTTTTCTTTTTTGGATTCAAAATGATGGGGTTCCAGCTGAAAATAAAGTCGTGTGCTTTTTCACCACTGCCTGGTAAACTATTGAGTATTGAGCATGCTTGCAATGGTTGGCCAAGAGTGCGATGTCATGCACAAAACCCGTTTAAATAGACATGTTAATTGAATTTGGAAACCAAGTTCAACAAGGAGTCCTCCTTGGTGCAATTTGGCCAAGCTCTTATGGATAATTATCAGCTTGAGGGGACCAAAAAGAAAAATAAAATTAGCTCCAATGGGCTTAAGACATGTACTCTCATGACTTCTTGTAGGTTATCAACACTTTATTTTTTTCCTCTTGGGGTTTCATTTTTATCACAGGAGGTACTTGTGATTTTCATAAAGATGAAAATGATTACTCCGTTAAAATTATGTCTAAAACTTAACAGAACGTCAAGTCAGTATCAATCAAATGTTGTCACGTGCCATATAATTAATTTTTGAATTTTTTTTTTAAAATAAAAAAATTATATTTAAAAATAAAAAAATTGGGAGTTGCCATTCGAGGGTTGCCATTCGAGCCACCCCCAAATCGGCCAGATGGGGGTGGCCTTGTCACGTGCCATATAATTAATTTTTGATTTTTTTTTTAAAAAA
The DNA here is from genome assembly GCF_965113065.1 of Corylus avellana. Classification (NCBI taxonomy): domain Eukaryota; kingdom Viridiplantae; phylum Streptophyta; class Magnoliopsida; order Fagales; family Betulaceae; genus Corylus; species Corylus avellana. The sequence continues at coordinate 9,830,735 of NC_142497.1, forward strand.
AATAAAAAATAAAAAATTGGGGTGGCCATTTGTGGGGTGGCCAGGCCACCTCCATCTGCCCCGGTTTGGGGGTGGCTTGTATGCTGCAAAACCCATTTCTCAAAATCTGAGTATACCAATCAAGAAACCATTAAAACCTCGAGAAACAACTGGGTTTGTTTCTGTTGACAGCTTCAACGTGAAGTAGCAGGGGCCAAAAAGTGGTGGAATCTATGATCTGAATGAGAACTAATGAAAACCAAGATCAGTAAACGATGTCACTAAATCAAAAAGTTAGCATAAAAGATTGAAGCTTGAAGAGATTTCTCATAGTCATAGCCGTATTGTGTTTGAGAGCTCAGCCAAAGGGGGTGGTTTCGGCCACCCCTTGGGCTCCTTGGGCCACACCAATTTTTTATTTTTTATTTATTTTTATTTTTTAAATATTATTATTATTTTAAAAAATCAAAAAATTAATTATATGACATGTGACAATATTTGATTAGTGCTAATTTGGCGTTCCGTTAAGTTTTGAACTAAATTTTAACGGAGAGACCATTTCCATCTTTATAAAAATCATATGTACCTCCTGTGATAAGAATGAAACCCTAAAAAAAAAAAAAAAAAAAAAAAAGTATTGAAACCCTAAGGGGAAAAAGGTATTTAACCATAATTATAACTTATTTTGCTAAAAAGTTAGAAATTGCATTTCAATGTTTATTTTGATTAATCAAAGAGCTCTCTTGACTTCTTATCATTGAATTTAACCCCTCCATGAAATTGTTATTTCTAAATTAGAAAATATTGTCACTTATTTCATTGCGTATATTTTATTGAAATATATTATTTAGTACTCTCATACGAACGTTATACAATTTATTTATTTTTTCTTTTACAGATTTAAACGTTGTGAAATGTCAATGGAATTAGTCGATGGAAAATAAAGACTAAAGTGAATATAACTCAAAAGAGATAGTTGCTATTTAAATTTTTCATAGCATGTTATTTTATGTATCAAAAGTACTTGCTTACAACTTTCATGGAATATAGTTTAGAATAGTGTAAACTCTATTTTATGAAAATGAATTGTGAATAATGAAATAATGAAAATGATGAATTTATAAAATGCATATATATATAAAAGACTATGAATAATTGCATCGTATGCCATGATACATTAGTACCTGCATCTGCAAGATATCGGTCGTAGGCTTACTATTATACCGATGAACCTTATGGTCAAAGAGGTTTACTTTTATTGTTTGATCTTAATTCAATAGTTGTTTTGTGACTATGACAACCATGTTTGATTGGTTGTCACCATTATGACTTTTCTTGTAGCATGGGCTACCTGAGGTCGGGTTGTTAGTATATGATGGTATGTAGTAATATCCAGGACATTGATATTGTACTATAAGTCTTTCATGATAGGGTCAACCCCGCTAGAAAGAGGTTAATATTTCGGGTAGATCATATGGAAGTTGAACATATGACATGATTACATAATATATCATGTACTATATATATATAATGCATTATCATGGCATTATTTTCTATTTAAAATATGACTTCATTTATATTACTGCTGGTTATTTACAAACTTTTTATAAATAATTGAGTTTACTACATGATAACCTATACACCACGTGTATTATTATTCATTAAGTCGTTGATTTATGCTTATATCTTTTCCACTTGTAAACACGTGTTGTTTTATAGTTGGATTAGATGTTGGATTCAAGAAGGACTTCAATGCAGTTGCGGTTGTTGAAATAACGATATTGATTCGATTTATGTCTGAGGACTCATCATAAGATTTTGGAGGCTGCTCATGGTAATTAGTATTTTTGAGTGATGTTGTAGACTTGAAGTTTTGAGAAATATATATATATATGATGATTCTTTTTTATGATATGATAATTCTTTGTTGATACTCTGGTTGTAATATTAATGTTGATAAAGTAAAAGAAAAATATAATGTTTATGCTCTTTTCTAGGAGTAGAGATCATATAGTTTTATCTTTTGAAGAAATTAGACGTGGAGGCTTACCGAGTAATTAATTACCAGTTAATCAATTTATTAATGCCTCACATTTTTCACATACAAATTTTGGTGTCTTTCTTGTGGATTAATTGATTTATTTCTCTGCATTGTTTGCAAGTTGTTTTTGGTGTTAGATTGATTATTTAATTTGCACAAAGATGTGTAGATTAATTTTGTTGTGCGTTTGCCATTGGCCTTCACCCTATCGTTAAATTACTCCTACAAAGCCGGTATTTAGAAAATCCCATTTCACATACAACAACGGTAACTTCAAATCCTAAACTAATTTGGAGGATGAATAGTTACCTTCATTTATTA